>NW_026647392.1:0-42500 GCF_950295315.1 Erinaceus europaeus | reverse complement strand
GGACTGAAGGCTCTGGAGACTCGAGACCACAGTAAATGACATCATAGGTAGCACAGGAAAGTGAGGATTTATTTTTAGCTATGACCCTGGTCTGTTAACATGATCTGAATTTTTAAAAGAAAGAGGAAAGGGGAGAGAGGAAAGAGCTATAAAAGTCAAGGAGAGAATGTGTGAGTCTTGTTTGATCTTCCAAAGCAGCAGAGTGGAACTCAAGCACAGCTTTCTCACTTCTTCTCAAGCAGAAGGGTGTTGACAGGGAAAATGTGTGGCTGGCAGGGGCTGTGCCCCCTCGTGGGATTCCAGCCCCTTCCCTCTAGCCCCTGGTATGGGCTCCTGTGTCAGCAGTGGAGGTGGTGGTCTTCAGAGACCTGGCCTCTGGCTGACTCCCCATTATTCCTGGATGTCAGAGATTACTTCCGGGCAATCTGTCCTGTCTGTTCTGGCGTCCTGTGATGCTGACTTCTGAAGGGCTCCGGGCTGTGCCAAGATTGAGCAAAAAAGCCAAAGCATAGGATCAGACAGAAAACTGGCACAAGGCAGGGAGCAACCCTGGGCAGGGCACCCTTCCATGGCAAGCCCCATTCACCCACCTATATTCCCTCTGACCAGGACAACGGACATACCCCACTGCGCACCAGGTGGGCCCCAGCCAGAAACAGTTCTTCTCTCATCAGCGCTATAACAAAACGATGCTGACACACCCACCCAAAAAGATCTGTGTGCACCTATGTTCAGAGCAGCACAGTTTGTTCCAGAGCCAAAGCCTGGAAGTAACCCAGGTGTTCAACAACAGATGAGTGGCTGAATAAGTTGTGTTCTTGACTCTCAGAGTCAAATATCCCTCACCTTGATCCAGACCCTACCACAGGGGTGTGGGTAGGGTGACCACTCCTACCTGGACAAAAGACAAGAGTAAGAATGCCCAGGTCAGAGAGATAGATAGATAGATAGATAGATAGATAGATAGATAGATAGATAGACAGACAGACATAGTCAACCCATATCTGTGACCTTGGGAGAATTATTACAGTTTCTGCTTGAAGGGAAGATAGGAACTCAGAACTCTGGTGGAAAATCATTAATCAATATATATATATATATATATATATATATATATAATATATATATATTTCTACCCTTCAAAATAGATGTTTCAATCAAAATCCACCAAAATGAACTGAACAGATAAGAAAGAAAAAAGAGCAAGCTTTTGGGCTATCCTCATCAATGTTTTACAGCATTGATTGCTTGGGTTGAGACTTGTTTTCATAGCTGGTCAATAAGTTAGGCAGGACCCCCGGAAGTTTCCTCCTGGGATTAGCCTTTGGGTATAAAAGTATAAAATATTTCTAGAAGACAGTCACCCAACTCAGGAGCAGAGTATACTTCCTGTCTACTTTTCTTAATTAAAATAGTATATTTTATTTTCAAAAAATATGTGTGGGGGTCGGGCAGTAGCGCAGCGGGTTAACGGCACCTGGCGTAAAGCGCAAGGACCGGCGTAAGGATCCTGGTTCGAACTCCTGGCTCTCCACCAGCAAGGGGAGTCGCTTCACAGGTGGTGAAGCAGGTCTGCAGGTGTCTATCTTTCTCCCCCTCTCTGTCTTCTCCTCTCCTCTCCATTTCTCTCTGTTCTACCCAACAACAACAATAGGAATAACAACAACAATAAGGGCAACAAAAGGGAAAAAATAGCCTCCAGGAGCAGCAGATTCATAGTGCAGGCACTGAGCCCCCAACAATAACCCTGGAGACCAAAAAAAAGTGTGTATATATACATATATGTCTATAATATTAGCCTGTATGTGTATTTTTTTCTTTTTCTAGGACACTGCTCAGCTCTGTCTGAGGACTGAACCTGAGGTATCTGAGTCTCAGGCATGAAGGTCTTTTACATAACCATTATGCTATCTCCCTGCCCTAAACCGGATTTAGCATTAACTTTTTATTTATTTACTTTTTATTTATTCCCTTTTGTTGCCTTTGCTGTTTGTTATTGTTGTAGTTGGATAAGACAGAGAGAAACGGAGAGAGGAGGGGGAGACAGAGGGGGGAGAGAAAGACAGACACCTGTAGACCTGCTTCACCACCTGTGAAGCGACTCCCCTGCAGGTGGGGAGCCAGGGGCTCGAACCAGGATCCTTATGCTGGTCCTTGGACTTTGCGCCACCTGCGCTTAACCCGCTGCCTGACTCCCTTTTTTTTTTTTTTTTTAACCAATGGGAGAATAGTGTGCACCCAACTAGGCCAGTCTCTTTGTGGTGGACGCAATTCACGTGCTGTTCACACTTTCAACATTTACCTGAAATGGAAGTATTCCTTAAAATGAGTGTAGGCAATGGCTTCCAGGCAGGCATTTGGATCAATAATTTATGAAGTACTCATGATTATTTGTTATTGAGAGTAAAATAAAATTGGCCACAGAACTGTCCAGGAAGTGCCTCTACTCCAAGGTACTGTGTCACTCTATTATGGCCAAGTTCTAGGTCTTCTGATTTTAAATGGAAACTATATAACTCCCTTTTAGAAACTATACCTGTTAAAACACTCCCTCTCCCTCTCCCTTTCTCCCTCTCCCTCTCTCCCTCTCCCTCTCCCTTTTCACTCTCTCCCTCTCCCTCTCTCCCTCTCCCTCTCTCCCTCTTTCTCTCCCTCTCCCTCTCTCCCTCTTTCTCTCCCTCTGTCCCTCTCCCTCTCACCCTCTCCCTCTCCCTCTGTCCCTCTCCCTCTATCCCTCTCCCTTTCTCTCTCTCTCTCCCTCTGTCCCTCTCCCTCTCTCCCTCTCCCTCTCTCCCTCTCCTTCTCTCCCTTTCCCTCTCCCTCTGTCCCTCTCCCTCTATCCCTCTCCCTGTCTCTCTCTCCCTCTCCCTCTCTCTGTCTCCTTCTCTCCCTCTTCCTTTCCCTCTCTCCCTCTCCCTCTCCCTCTCTCTCCCTCTTCCTCTCCCTCTCTCCCTCTCCCTCTCCCTTTTCACTCTCTCCCTCTCCCTCTCTCACTTTCCCTTTCTCCCTCTTTCTCTCCCTCTGTCCCTCTCCCTCTTACCCTCTCCCTCTCCCTCTCTCCCTCTTTCTCTCCCTCTGTCCCTCTCCCTCTATTCCTCTCCCTCTCTCCCTCTGTCCCTCTCCCTCTATCCCTCTCCCTCTCCCACTCTCCCTCTCCCTCTCCTTCTCTCCCTTTCCCTCTCCCTCTGTCCCTCTCCCTCTCCCTCTCTCTCTCTCCCTCTCCCTCTCTCCGTCTCCTTCTCTCCCTCTTCCTTTCCCTCTCTCCCTCTCCCTCTCTCCGTCTCCTTCTCTCCCTCTTCCTTTCCCTCTCTCCCTCTCCCTCTCTCCGTCTCCTTCTCTCCCTCTTCCTTTCCCTCTCTCCCTATCCCTCTCTCCATCTCCTTCTCTCCCTCTTCCTTTCCCTCTCTCCCTCTCCCTCTCCCTCTCCATCTCTCCCTCTCCCTCTCTCTCTCCGTCTCTCCCTCTCCCTTTCCCCTCCCCCCCTCTCTTCCCCTCTCCCTCTCTCCCTCTCTCTCTTCCTCTCCCTCTTCCTCCCTTTCCCTCTCCCTCTCTTCTAAAATGCATTTATTTTATTTGTTTTTAATTGAAGAGTGTAACAGAGAAAAAGATACAGATAGAGACCAGAGCCCTGTTCAGTTCTGGCTTATGGTAATGCTGGGATTGAATCTGGGACTTCAGAGCTTCAGGCACGAAAGCCTTTTGCAGAACCACTGTGCTGTCTCCCCAGTAGTTTTCTCTCTCCCCCTCCCTCCCTCTCTCTCTCTCTCTCTCAAATAAAATTTTCAAATAAAGCAAAGCTCTAGCCTAAAGCATGATTGAATAATAGCATCAACTATGAACTGCTGAGTTTGCACTTCAGAAAGCCCTTCCTGTGTTCAAATTATTTCCCTCTCAAAATCCAGGTGTTCAAGTCCCCATCCAGGTGTCTCCATGCGTGGCCTTATCTGGAAGATGGACCACTGCATATCTAACATATCAAGACACTGTCACACCAGAGACGGTTGGGTCCCTCACCCAGTATGACCTTGTTTGGGTTTGCACCAGCGCCTTGTGCATGCAAGATGCCACTGTCCCACCCCGAGGTCCACTTTTTCATTCTTCTGATTCCAGATCAAGAGAAAAGGAGAGAGAGAAAGAGGAGCGAGAGAGCTTCCTCTGATATGTCCCTGGTGCACCCATGTGCTCCCAGCACTCAAACCCAGTTCCTCCACACGGTTAAGGTGTGCATTCAGTGGGGTGGGTGAGCTCCCAGCCCCTCTGATGTGACTGTGGACAGGCACAAAGGGACAATGCCATGTGAAGATAAAGGCGGAGGTCAGGGTGCTGAAGTAGATGCCAAGGACCACCATTGCCAACAGCCTGCCAGGAGCAAGGCCAGAGGCCTGGGACTCACTGTCCCTCTCAGTCTCCAGGAAGGACCAACTCCTGACACCTCCAGGGACCGCAGACTTCTGGTCCCCAAACTAGACACCAACTTCCGTGGTTCTGAGCCCTGCACTGTGTGGCTTTTCACTACAGCTGTCCCAGCAAAGGAGTGTACTTGGGTTCTTTCAGGGTTGGGAAAATGCTCAGTGCTTTGTTGCAATAAGAACTACTACAATAGGGGCCCCGGGTGGTAGCGCAGCGGGTTAAGCACAGGTGGCGCAAAGTTCACTGGCAGTGAAGCGGGTCTGCAGGTGTCTGTCTTTCTCTCCCCGTCTCTGTCTTCCCCTCCTTCTTCTTCTAGCGTTTGCTCTTCTTCCGTAGCCACATGTCAATAGCGTCAGGTTGAGCCTGATGTAAAGTTTCGAGACCTCCTTTGAATCTGGAGAGGTGGCAGTCGTTGACTTGATTTCTCTCTGTCTATCCAACAGTAATGACAACAATAATAGTAACAACACCGATAAACAAGGGCAACAAAAGGGAAAAAATGGCCTCCAGGGGGAGTCAGGCTGTAGTGCAGCGGGTTAAGTGCAGGTGGCGCAAAGCACAAGGACCGGCATAAGGATCCCGGTTCGAACCCCAGCTCCCCACCTGCAGGGGAGTCGTTTCACAGGCAGTGGAGCAGGTCTGCAGGTGTCTGTCTTTCTCTCCTCCTCTCTGTCTTCCCCTCCTCTCTCCATTTCTCTCTGTCCTATCCAACAACGACAACAACAATAATAACTACAACAATAAAACAACAAGGGCAACAAAAGGGAATAAATAAATAAAATAAAAATATTTTTTTAAAAAAAATGTCCTCCAGGAGCAGTGGATTTATAGCAATAGCCCTGGAGGCAGAAAAAAAAAAAGCTATTATAATCATGGCCTCTGTGGGTTTGCAGTTAAAAACTGAAGTCAGAAGACCTGGGGTGGACACTGTGCCTTCCTGGTGGCCGTTGAACCTCACACAAATCACTTACCCGCTCGGGGCTTGTGTTATCCTGTGTGAAATTGCTGTGACACGAATGTTTACACACTTACCTCATAATGGTAGCTAAACGCACTAAGATAACGCACAGGAAAAAGTTTTGTAAGTAGTAAAGCAGTAAATGATTATGTCATATATATATATTTTTTTTTTCCACCCACTAAAATGATAAGGGTAAGGTGGGGGAGACAGCATAATGGTTATGCAAACAGACTCTCATGCCTGAGGCTCCTAAGTCCCAGGTTCAATCCCCTGCACCACAGAAACCAGAGCTGAGCGGTGCTCTTGGTGTTTCTCTCTGTGTCTCTGTCTCTAAATTTCTCTCAAAATAAAATAAGTGAACTATTTTTAAAAATGTAAAAATAAAATGACAAGAGTTCTTATCAACTAAAATGATACAATTTGCGGAAGAGAAAGCCCAGGGCACCTCTCAGCTCAGGTAAACGGTGGTGCCAGGGACAGAGCCTGCCACCTCTGAGGCCTCAGCCCTGCCAGTCCTGTGCTCTGAGGTGGGCCTGGCTCCCTGTCCCTCCTGAGGTCAGGGTGCTGAAGTAGATGCCGGGGACATGTCAGTACATGTCAATATGCTAAACCCTACATCCCCAAATAACACCAGCAGAATGTGTTGACTTTACTACTTACTGTGGGGAGGGAGCACACCCCCACCTCCTTAGTGTTCACAGGACATCACAGAAGAGGAAAGGCAGGTTCCGAATCCACTGAGAACTAGAAGTTGGATTGAGGACAAGTCTTCCAGGGCTGGGCCGGGGATCGGTAAAGGCTATCATAGGAGGAGAAGTGTGGTTTTGACTAAATTAACAAGGAAAGGATTTTAAGACAAGGTTTCCAAGAGTCTTTGGGCACACATTATTATTACTTTGTTTAATTTTATTTATTTTCCCTTCTGTTGCCCTTGTTGTCTTTTTTTCATGGTTGTTGTAGTTATTATTGTTGTTGTTATTGATGTCATCGTTGTTCGATAGCACAGAGAGAAATAGAGAGAGGAGGGGAAAACAGATAGGGGGAGAGAAAGACAGACACCTGCAGACCTGCTTCATCACCTGTGAAGCGACTCCCCTGCAGGTGGGGAGCCGGAGGCTTAAACCGGTATCACTCTGCCAGTCCTTGTGATTTGTGTCACGTGCACTTAACCTGCTGCGCTACCGCCTGACTCCCTGGGCATACATTATTAATTTTTATTGAAAGAGTCAGCCATTCCCATAATAAATTACAGTTTCTTTGTTCATCAAATTGTCTCCAGGAAAAGCAATCTTGTTAAGCACAATGGAATAATGACATCATGTTAATGTGGACAGGTGTTTTAGTCCTATGTCCAAATGGTCGGCACTGGAAAAAGATATCCTCATTCTATTTTGCTTTGTTTTGTTTTATTTTCTTTTTAAAAATAGTTTTAGTATTTATTTATTTATTTATTTATTCCCTTTTGTTGCCCTTGCTTTATTGTTGTTGTTATTGACGTTGTCGTTGTTGGATAGGACCAAGAGAAATGGAGAGAGGAGGGGAAGACAGAGACAGGGAGAGAAAGACAGACACCTGCAGACCTGCTTCACCGCCTGTGAAGCGACTCCCCTGCAGGTGGGGAGCCGGGGATGTTTTATTTTCTTTTACTAGAGCTGCCACTGCGGCTCCAGACAGACTATGACCCACATAGTCAACGACTGCCACCTCTCCAGATTCAAAGGAGGTCTCGAAACTTGACATCAGGCTCAACCTGACGCTGTTGACTGGCTACGGAAGAAGGGCAAACGCTAGAAGAAGAAGTAGCACTAGAGCACTGCTCAGTTCTGGCTTATTATGGTGGTTGGGAGATAGAACCTGGGACCTCAAAGCCTTAGAAATTAGAATCTGTTTGCATAACCCTTATGCTATCTCTCTTACCTTTATTTTATTTTGTCACCAGGATTATCACTGCAGCTTGCTGCCTTCTCTTCCACCTCCTTTACCTCCGTATTAATGATAGAGACAGAGAAAAATGGAAGGGGAGAGACAAGAGGAGTGGGGGGGAGAGAAAGTGAGGCACCTGCAGCCTGCTCCAGCACTTGTGAAGTGTCCTCGCCTGCAGCTGGGACCGAGAGATCCCTCTGTGGGTTTCCTTTCACCTATCCTTGCACTTCATACTATGTGCGCTTAACCCAGTGTGCTATGGCTGGCCCCACAAGGTTAATTTTCCATTGAAATTAGTGCAGTTTCAAATTCCTCTCTTCCCTAAACTCCATTACGACTTCTGGCTAATCAAGCTGCCATAGTAGCTCAACTGATTTCTTGTTGTGATAAGAGCCCCTGAACAGGGAGCTGGGTGGTAGCGCAGCAGATTAAGCGCACATGGCAAGGACCGGCGTAAGGATCCCAGTTTGAGCCCCCGGCTCCCCACCTGCAAGGGGGTCGCTTCACAGGCGGTGAAGCAGGTCTGCAGGTGACTATCTTTCTCTCCCCCTCTCTGTCTTCCCCTCCTCTCTCCATTTCTCTCTGTCCTATCCAACAACAACAACAGCAATGACAACAATAACAATAGATACAACAACAAGGGCAACACAATTGGGAAAAAATGGCCTCCAGGAGCAGTGGATTCGTAGTGTAGGCACTGAGCCCCAGTGATAACCCTGGAGGCCATACAAAGCTGCTTCATTTCCATGGGGAATCCACCCTGACTGAACATAGCTGTGTGTGCTGATGATTCTGGAGAAGAGACCACCTCCTGAAGAGGGTGACAAGGTGTCTGCCTCCACCACCACTCTGGACTTTGCCACAGACAGGGCAGGGACTCAGTGGACCCACCAGGCCCTCGGTCCTCCCGCTGTGGAGCTCAAGGGAGTCTTCATGGGCATGAGCGGTGTCCCACATGACAGGGTGTGTGTGTGGTTCTTGCCAGTCAGAACTCAGATACAAGACCTCATTCCAGGGCCTGCTGGGTGGCCCAAGTGAAATCCATCTAGATCCAATTTCTGAGCCCCTACTGGGTCCTGGCCTCTGTCACCCCTTCCACCCCTCCCACCCATGTACTCCCCCCCCAAATTCTCATTTCTTGCTTTGACAAGTTGCTCTGCAGAGCTGGCAATTCTTTCCTGGTGGAGCAATCGCACGTGAATGAAAGGATCATTGTTAGAGGAGTCTGTCCGCGGGAGAAGGCAGCTCTCCTTCAGACAAGGTCAGGAGCAGCAGACCTAATGGCAAGCTGGCGTCTGCAGGACTGGTTACACAGTCCACTGGGTGGAGGGGTCTCAAATAGCTGACTCTGAGGGCTTTGTCGGTGCCATTTGCTTCTTAAGAGGAGTGAATGTACAGGTGGGTTTGTAGTAAAATAGAACACCGTGACATGTCTTCTGAAAGAGTCAGACACCTGAGGCTTTTGAAGAAGCTGAGAGCTTATGAGAGTGGAAGAAGTAGCTGGCAGTCTTGTGAGTTGCCGGGAGTACTGAGCCCAGCGAGGTCACTGGATATTCCAGTCCTACCTGGCTATGATTCCTGTTGACTTGTGAGTGAGAAATAGTTACATAATCAACTGGCCAGTGGATACAGCATTGGACTTGAAGACATGAGGTCTTGAGTTCAATCCCCAGCACCGCATGTGCCAAAGTGATGAGCTGGTATTATCTCTCTCTCTCGAATAAATAAAATTTTTTTTTAATTTACAAGTTAAGTCAACCCTATAACAAGTACAACAAAAGAAGATATTTTAAAGACACAACACTTGTCTTTGACTCCTAGCACTCTGGTTAAGGAATCTGAATTAAGTGTGAACTAGATCTTTTTTTTTTTTTTAATAGTTTGTATTTTTATCTTATTTGAATTTTAATTACAATTTATGTTTTTTTTAAATATTGTATTTATAGTGAAAGAAATACAGAGAGAAAAATACAGTGAGACAGAGACCAAAGTGTTTCTGGAAGTGTGGCTTCCCTCTCCCCAGTCAACTAGGAAAAGCAACAAAATTCATTTGAAAACTTAACAAACTATGACCAGGATTTCTTTAGAAAATCACGAGGCTACCCATGTGGCTTGTGAACAGAAAAAGGGTGAGGGAGACAGTCCCTGGACTAAAAGACCAGACTCAGGGACAGCTGGCATCAAAGTGGGAGAGAGACAGCTGAGGCTAACCACTTCCAGGTCTGAGTCAAAGAAACAACTGTTAAAAGAAACAAAAGAAAAGGAAAAGAAGAGAAACCAGAGCACAGCTCAGCCCTGGCTTATGGTGGAGTGAAGGACTGAATTTGGGACCTCAGAGTCTCAGGCAGGAGAATCTGTTTACCCTTTTTTTAAATTTATTTTTTAACCTTTTTATTTATTTATTTATTTATTTTTTACAAGAACACTGCTCAGCTCTGGCTTATGGTGGTACTGGAGGGACTGAACTTGGGACTTGACAGAGCCTCAGGCACGAGAGTCTGTTTGCATAGCCATTATGTTAGCTTCTCCACCCTTAAATTTTATTATTTATTACAATCTTTTTATTTATTTTTTTTAATTTATTGGATAGAGACAGAGAAATAAAGAGGGAAGAGGGAAGTAGAAGAGAGAGAAAGACAACCCCAGGACTGCTTCACCACTTGTGAAGCTTCTCACCCTCCATAGCTGGGGACCAGGGGCTTGAACCTGGGTCCTTGTGTACAGTAGAGTGTGCGTTCAACCAGATGCACCACCGCCAGGTCCATGAACTAGGTCTTTTGGGGGAAATAAATGTGTCACAGGGGCCAGGCAGGGGCAGACCCAGTTAAACACATATAGTATCGTGTGCAAAGACCCAGGTTTGAGACCATGCTCCCTACCTGCAGGGTATCCCTTCACAAGTGGCAAAGCAAGTATGCAGACATCTGTCTTTCTCTCTCTCCCTTCTGTCCTAGACAATAAGAAAATAGAAAGACACTAGGGAAAGACAGAAACAGACCAAGGCAGAGGAGGACCTAGAGGGGATTGAATTGTTATGTGGAAAACTGAGAAATGTTACACATGTACAAACTACTATATTTTATTGTTGACTATAAAAATAAAGAAAAAAGAGAGATTCAGAAAGAAAGAAAGAAAGAAAGAGAGAGAGAGAGAGAAAGAAGAAAGAAAGAAAGAAAGAAAGAAAGAAAGAAAGAAAGAAAGAAAATAAAAGAAACAGGTCAAGAGTATGGATCAACCACTCAATGCCCATGTCCAGCAGAGAAGCAGTTACAGAAGCCAGACCTTCCACTTTCTGCACCCCATAAAGAATTTTGGTCCATACTCCCAGATGGGGTAAATGTTAGGGGAAGATGACCAGAGGGCTCTACACTCTAATTCCTGGAGAGAGAAAGGGGGTGCAGGGGCAAAAAGGACACTCAGAAGTAGTAGAAAGGAAGAGAAGTGGGCAGAATCATAGGAAAAATGGGAAAATATATAGAAATATAGATAGGTACTTATAGAAATAATAGGGAGTTGGGCAATAGCTCACATGGCACAGAGCACAAGGACCAGCATCAATGACCTCCCAGAAACTTCTTCAAGGAAGTTCATCTACGCCGATGACATCTTCTGTGCAACTCAGGCATCCAAGTTCGACATCCTCGAGGAAACACTCACGAAAGACATGTCTCTGATATCTGATTACTGTAAAAAATGGCGACTAATCCCTAGCACTGCAAAAACGGTATCATCTGTTTTCCATCTACACCATGCCTCGGCCTCGCATGAGCTTAATGTGCAGCTTGGCGATACGAGAATCCGGCATGAAGCCCAGCCAGTCTATCTTGGCGTTACTCTCGATCGCACCCTGTCATTTCACGAACATCTCATAAAAACTGCAGCAAAGGTGGGCGCGAGGAATCACAGCATTGCAAGACTGGCCAGCTCCTCATGGGGCGCGAGCGCTTCCACACTGCGATCATCATCTCTGGCATTATGCTATTCCACTGCAGAATACTGTGCCCCAGTATGGTTCCGTAGCCCCCATGTCCACTCGGTCGATTCCAAATTATATTCCTCCATGAGGATAATTTCTGGAACCATCCGTTCCACCCCGGTTCCATGGCTGCCAGTTCTTAGCAACATCGCCCCGCCAGATATTCTTCGGGATGCGGCATCATCTAAGTTCATTTCCCACGTCTACGCTCGACCGGACCTGCCAATATACGCGGATATCTTCGCCCACCCTGTCCAACACTTGACGTCTCGTCACCCAATCTGGTCCCCTACGCCTACACTGAACTTCTCTGTTCCAGACTCTTGGAAACAGAGTTGGCAGTCAGCTGAGGTAAAGAACAAACACCTCATCACAGACCCCTGCAAGCGTCAACCCGGCTTTGACCTGGCACGTTATGATTGGGCCCTCCTCAATCGCTATCGAACAGGCCATGGCCGGTGCGCCGCTATGTTCCATCGCTGGGGAGCCAGAGACGACCCGAACTGCCCCTGTGGCTCCAGACAGACTATGACCCACATAGTCAACGACTGCCACCTCTCCAGATTCAAAGGAGGTCTCGAAACTTTACATCAGGCTCAACCTGACGCTGTTGACTGGCTACGGAAGAAGGGCAAATGCTAGAAGAAGAAGAAGCATGAGGATCCTGGTCCGAGCCCCCAGCTCCCCAACTGCAGGGGGTGTCACTTCACAGGTGGTGAAGCAGATCTGCAGGTGTCTATCTTTCTCTCCCCCTCTCTGTCTTCCCCTCCTCTCTCCATTTCTCTCTGTCCTATCCAACAACGATGACATCAATAACAACAACAATAATAACTACAACAATAAAACAACAAGGGCAACAAAAGGGAATAAATAAATAAATAAATATTTTAAAAAAGAAATAATAGGTAACCAGTGAGAACGGTGCAGAGTTATACCCCTTTTGTCTTGTAACTTTGTAAGCCAATATTAAATCACTAATAAAAAAAATAAATCAGGGAGTCAGGCAGTAGCACAGCGGGTTAAGTGCACATGGTGCAAAGCACAAGGACTGGTCTAAGGATCCCGGTTCGAGCCCCCGCTCCCCACCTGCAGGGAAGTTGCTTCACAGGAGGTGAAGTAGGTCTGCAGGTGTCTGTCTTTCCCTCTCTCTGTCTCCCCCTCCTCTCTCCATTTCTCTCTGTCCTATCCAACAATGACATCATAAATAACAACAATAATAACTACAACAATGAAAAACAAGGGCAACAAAAGGGAATAAATAAATTAAATAAAAATATTTAAAAATAAAATAATAAATAAAAAAAAATCATAGTCAACCCTTATCTGCGATCTTGGGAGAACTACTGCATTTTCTAATGGAGGGAATGGACACAGAAGTCTGCTGGTGGGAACAGTGTGGCATTGTGGCCACGTTATGTCGTAATTTTGAAAATCAATATTAAATCATGAATAAAAAAAATAGAAAGGGAAAAATAGTCACCAGGAGTACTGGATTTGTGTGCCAGCACTGAGCCCCAGCGATAACCCTGGTGGCAATAAATAAATAAAGCGGGAAGGAAAAGAAGCCTCCACTGAAGTCTCCAGAAAGGCCTCCTCCAACACTCCAGCAGGCCTACGTGGCCACTTTGGTCGGGTCCCTTGTACAGTCAGGAAGTGTGAGTTCCAGCCCCTGCAGCCTCCTCCCTCAGTTTCAAACCTGTGTTTTCTTTTTGTGTGTGTGTGTGTTTTTTTTTCCTTCCAGAGTTATTGCTGGTCTCGGTGCCTGCACCATGAATCCACCGCTCCTGGAGGCCATTTTTCCCCCTTTTTGTTGTAGCCTCGTTGTGGTTATTATTATTGCCATTGTTGATGTCGTTCGTTGTTGGATAGGACAGAGAGAAATGGAGAGAGGAGGGGAAGACAGAGAGGGAGAGAGAAAGATAGACACCTGCAGACCTGCTTCACCGCCGTGTAAGCGACTCCCCTGCAGGTGGGGAGCCGGGGCTTGAACCAGGATCCTTACGCCGGTCCTTGCGCTTTGCGCCACCTGCGCTTAACCCACTGCGCCACCGCCTGACCCCCCCCCCCCGTTTTCTTTTTTAAAACATTTTTTATATTTATTTATTTTCCTTTTGTTGCCCCTGTTTTTTATTGTTGTTGTAGTTATTATTGTTGTTATTGATGTCATCATTGTTAGATAGGACACAGAGAAATGGAGATAGAAGGGGAAGAGAAAGAGAGACACCTGCAGCAGAGCTGCTTTACTGCTTGTGAAGCGACCCCCCTGCAGGTGGGGAGCTGGGGGCCTCGAACCGGGATCCTTACGCTGGTCCTTGCGTTTTGCGCCACATGCACTTAACCTACTGCAGCACTACTGCCCGACTCTCAAACCTGTGTTTTCTATTTCACTGAAAAAGGATCCTGTTTACATAAGATTCTTCCTGAATTTGGAGGAGAAAAAAAGAAAGAAAGAAAGAAAGAAAGAAAGAAAGAAAGAAAGAAAGAAAGAAAGAAAGAAAAGAGGCATCTGGCCTTGGACCAACTAGGTTGTCAGACATTCTGTAAGTGAAGGAGGAGGAGGAGGAGAAGGAAAGTTGACAATTTCAGCACTTTCACACATTCAACATAAATATTTTGATATTAGTAGACACCCAAAAGTCAGGTGTCTTGGTTTGCTTTTTCTCCCCGAGGGGAGGAGGGTAATACCTGCGAACACTTCACAGGGGATGGGACTAAATTTCAGAGAGGCTCTGTGATTTGGCTAAGGTTACATATCCAAGAAGCAGTTGCATTGAAACTGGAGACCCTGTTTTCTGAATTTAAATTCTATGGTCTTTCTTTCGGTCAGGTGTATTTAATTCTGGGAAAAGAGAGATTGAGTTGCACTATGGATGGCTGAAATATTAGTAACTTGCAAGCTGTGAGTTCTCATATGGCTACTACCAAGTGAGTTCACCACATACGATAATTAAGGTCAAGGTCTCTCCTCCCTGAAGACTTGGGACTCCAGTAGGTGACTTGTCCAGGCACTGCTGAGTTTGAACTCAAAGTAGTTTATCTGTAGGGTCCTCAACTTTTTCCTTTTAATAAATTTTTTTATTAGTGATTTAACAGTGATTGACAAGACTACGGTATAAGAGGAATACAATTCCATACAATTCCCACCACCAGAATTCCATATACTATTCCCTCCACTGGAAGTTTCCTTATTCTTTATCCTTCTAGGAGCATGGACCAAAGATCTTTATGGGGTTTAGAAAGTGGGAGGTCTGGCTTCTGTAATTGCTTCTCCACTGGACATGGGTGTTGGCAAGTGGATCCATACCCCCAGCCTGTTTCGATCTTTCCCTAGAGGGGTGGGGCTCTCTGGAGAGGTGAGATTCCAGGACACATTGATGAGGCCATCTGCCCAGGTTGGTGTCATGGAAGCATCTGCAACTTGGTGGCTGAAAAGCAGCAATATATATGTATATGTATATGTATATGTATATGTATATGTATATGTATATGTATATGTATATGTATATGTATATGTATATGTATATGTATATGTATAATTTGTTTAATAATCAGGCGTCCTCAACTTTTACCTCCACTGGAAAAGCAGAAGCATGTATGAATTTTTTTTTTTTGCCTGTTGGTTTTCCCAAGGGAAGAATGGACTCAGAATTTTAAGTTAAGGAAAGGCAAAGCTGCTTTGATGGAAAGAGTAAGGGGTTCAGAAATTATCCACTGGTAAGGAATTCTGGGGACAATCCACAGCTTTTCCATTTGACCAGAACTGTCCAAACCTTCATAAGCCTAAGTACACTACAGCTGGCCAGCCTCCTCTCTTCCATCCACAAGGATAGCAAGAGAGACTTACCTCTGGTGAGGTAAGTCTCTCTCAATATTGCAAAAGTGATTTCTCAAAGAAAGGCATCCCATTCTAAAATGAATTGCTTTGCTCTTTTTGCAATCGCTATGAGACCAACCCAAAGGGGTCACTGAGAACTTTCTCGATATGGTGGGCTCACAACTAGTGGCTCGAATGAAGAAAAGTGAGAGAAAGACTCCTCTCAATGAGAGTTAAATGATGATCCACTGAATTTCTGTGAATCAGGTTCAGGCCCCAGAGGACTACTCTCCAGGAGCCTCAACGACAGTGAGACTGGTTTGTAGTATTTCAGGATTTCCAGTGTATGGTCTTACCCCACACTTACTCCACCCAAGTTCTGTTGCCTACCCTCTCATCCACCCCACCCATCATAGTCACCACAACTCTGACACAAATCTGAAAGTGGATGTCTCTTAGATGGTACAGACTGCCAACTTTTTTGGGTTAGTGAATGAAGCAAGAATTAAGTGAAGCAAGTAGGTTTTCATTTGTACAACAGTTATGATTAAAAAAAAAACACGTTTAAGCGCACAGGGAGTATCAATTACTTTAAAATTTTTTAAATATTTATTTATTTATTTTCCCTTTTGTTGCCCTTGTCTTTTTATTGTTGTTGTAGTTATTATTGTTGTTGTTATTGATGTCGTTGTTGTTGGATAGGACAGAGAGAAATAGAGAAAGGAGGGGAAGACAGAGGGGGAGAGAAAGATAGACACCTGCAGACCTGCTTCACCACTTGTGAATCGACTCCCCTGCAGGTGGGGAACCGGGGCTCAAACCTGGATCCTCACGCAGGTCCTTGCACTTTGCACCATGTGCACTTAAACCCACTGCACTACCGCCCGACTCCGTGTATTCTTATTTCTATTTATTTTATTTAATTAATTAATTTATTTGTTTATTCCCTTTTGTTGCCCTATAGTCTTATTTTTAAAGACTGGCCTCAACTGATTACTCTACTTCTTGTGCCTAGATTTCTCATTTCATAATATGTTAAAAGCATCAGCCCCGGGCCAGGCAAAAGCACAGTGGGTTAAGCGCACATGGCACGAAGCACAAGGATCAGCATACACATCTTGTTGTTATTGATGTCATTGTTGTTGGATAGGACAGAGAGAAATGGAGAGAGGACAGGAAGACAGAGAGGGGGAGAGAAAGACAGACACCTGCAGACCTACTTCACCGCCTGTGAGGCGACTCCCCTGCAGGTGGGGAGCCGGGGCTCGAACTGGGATTCTTGCGCCGGCCCTTGCGCTTTGCGCCACATTCGATTAACCCACTGCGCTACAGCCTGACTCCCAGACTGAATGGTTTTTAATGTACTAGACTATCTTGAGGATACTATACTATGGAAATCTTTAAAAAATAATAGTTAAGTTCAGACCTAAGGGATGTAGAGGTTACATAGGCTCCTATGCTGAGTATGGGCCCCAGATTAAATCGATGGGGTTTACAGTCAACAATATTTATACATTTTCCCCATATTTGGGAGCTAGTCTCTTCCGTGGCCCAGCTTTCTAGCTCTTTTTCCAGCCATGAAATCATCTCCCCAGACAATAACCAGGGTCCACCTGCCTATCAGATGTCAGGCCCAGGCAAAAACTAATAAAGTCATGGGCCCTTTGGAATATACCTAAAATAGACCTACTAGCTATTTCCAAAACGAAGACCCCAAACCTTCATCTGCAATATTCCAGCCTTTAAGTTCATGATTTATCAACAGTTTGTATGGCTTTATATGTTAACTCTTTTTCAGCCACCAGTTTCCAGATGCTACCATGATGCCAACCGAATTTCCCTGGACAGACAAGCCCACCATGTGTCCTGGAGCTCCGACTCCCCAGAGCCCTGCCCCACTAGGGAAAGAGAGAGACAGGCTGGGAGTATGGATCGACCTGTCAATGCCCATGTTCAGTGGGGAAGCAATTACAGAAGCCAGACCTTCCACCTCTGTACCCCATAATGACCCTGGGTCCATGCTCCCAGAGAGTTAAAGAATAGGATAGCTCAAGCCCCCAGCTCTCCACCTGCAGGGGAGTCGCTTCACAGGCAGTGAAGCAGGTCTACTGGTGTCTGTCTTTCTCTCCCCTCTCTGTCTTCCCCTCCTCTTTTCATTTCTCTCTGTCCTTATCTATTCCCTTTTGTTGCCCTTTGTTGTTTTGTTGTCGTAATTATTGTTGTTGTTATTGGTATTGTCGTTGTTGGATAGGGCAGAGAGAAATGGAGAGAAGAGGGGAAGACAGAGGGAGAGAGAAAGACAGACACCTGTAGATTTGCTTCACCACCTGTGAAGCGACTCCCCTGCAGGTGGGGAGCCGGGGGCTCGAACCAGGATCCTTACGCCTGTCCTTGAGCTTTGTGCCACCTGCGCTTAACCCACTGCACTACAGCCCAACTCCCATTTCTCTCTATCCTATCCAACAACGACAGCATCAATAATAACTACAACAATAAAACAACAAGGGCAACAAAAGGGAATAAATAAACATTTTAGTAAAGAAAGAGTAGGAAAGCTATCAGCAGAGGGGATGGGATACAGAGCTCTGGTGGTGGGAATTGTACCCCTCTTATCCTATGGTTTTGTCAGTGTTTCCATTTTATTAACAATAATAATAATAACTGTTTTTACAGAAACTTCATAGGGTAATTCAAAGGAGGCTCTCCAGATTTCTGGATATATATATATATATATTTCCCCCTAAATGGCAAGAACATTAATGGTTTGCATATGGGAAAGACCCATTCAGATTGATCCAGTTCTATGCTACACTCAGAGGAGAAAGAAATTCCTAATTTGGACAAAAATTCCTAAAAAAAAAAAAAAAAAAAAAAGCGGGATCCCTGGGTGACTATTAATTGTCACGTAATTGCATGAGCATCTCTGGCTTCAGAATGGATTGGCAGTTCACAGTCACCCTGATGCCACGGTGGCAGCGCCAGACCTCTGGGGCCCAGGCTTCACGTGCATGTTTTGATTGAGCCATCATGCTGGCAGAATGCTGGCCATCCCTCTGCTGTGTTCAGGAAGAACACTGTCACTGCTGTAGCCTTGGGTATTCTGGATCCTACAAGTGATTTACCACTTACGAAATCTGAAATCCAAATTGTGGATTGGGCTCAGCCATTGGCAGCCAAGAAATGGCAACTCTGAGAAGTTGAAAAGCATCACAGACCACTACCCGTCCATCCCTTTTTTCCCCAGGGTGATCATGTGGGAATGTGAATCCCAGATTTGTAGGTCAGAAACATGATAGAGAATTGGCATTATTTTAAAGCAGTATTTCTCAGAGTCTCACCGGAGATTCTTTTATAGAGCACTCACCTTACCGTGTGTGAAGTCCTGGGTTCGAGCCTCGGCCGCCAGATACAAGCATCTGCAAAGAGGAGCTTCATAAGTGCTGGAGAGGTACTGTGGTGTCTCTCTCTCTCTCTCTCTCTCTCTCTTTATGCAGCACTGAGCCTCAGCATAGCCCTGGTGGCAAAATAATTAAATAAAGCAGCATGTGTCATAGCTCATGTGGAAAAAAACATCTCATCATATATTTTTAACTTGATACGCTTGAGTAAACAACTTTTTTTAGATGATAAACACTAAGAGTTACAATTTAAGTAATAATTACTAGATTGCTCTAATTGTGACTACACAGCTAAATAGTAGACTGTATTTTCCCAAGTATTATTGCTCTTCTTTTTGTCTTTGTTACAGTTAAACAAGAAAACGTGTGATGCATAGAAACACAAAAAACACGGGAGTCGGGTTGTAGTGTAGCGGGGTCAAGCGCAGGTGGCGCAAAGCACAAGGACCGGTGGAAGGATCCCAGTTTGAGGCCCCGGCTCCCCACCTGCAGGGGAGTCGCTTCACAGGCGGTGAAGCAGGTCTGCAGGTGTCTTTCTCTCCTCCTCTCTGTCTTCCCCTCCTCTCTCCATTTCTCTCTGTCCTATCCAACAACGACAACAACAATAATAACTACAACAATAAAACAACAAGGGCAACAAAAGGGAATAAATAAATAAAATAAATATTAAAAAAAAAGTTTTTATATGATACAAATTAACAGAGGAATGAACCCAGATGTATTGTAACATGTGCTGTCTACCTATCATTTTGATTCTATATCCAGAGATAATATTATATAGAAGAATAAAATATAAAGGAAGATAAAGTAGAAAAAAGAGAGAGAGGCTAGACTTGCCCATAACTATTATATCATTACTTACATTTTGTTGGTTTCCATCTTGTTCCTTGAAGGGTGAGTCTGTGGAAAACAGCAGAGATTGGTTAGGAAGTCAGAAAAAATTAGAACTGTCAATTCCTCCTTTCTTTCTTTCTTTTTTTTAGGGTTTTTTTTAAAAATTTTTTATTTAAGAAAGGATTAATGAACAAAAACATAAGGTAGGAGGGGTACAACTCCACACAATCCCCACCACCCAATCCCCATAACCCACCCCCTCCCCTGATAGCTTTCCCATTCTCTATCCCTCTGGGAGCATGGACCCAGGGTCATTGAGGGTTGCAGAAGGTAGAAGGTCTGGCTTCTGTAATTGCTTCCCCGCTGAACATGGGTGTTGACTGGTCGGTCCATACTCCCAGTCTGCCTCTCTCTTTCCCTAGTAGGGTGTGTCTCTGGGGAAGCTGAGCTCCAGGACACATTGGTGGGGTCTTCAATCCAGGGAAGCCTAGCCAGCATCCTGGTGGCATCTGGAACCTGGTGATTGAAAAGAGAGTTAACATATGAAGCCAAACAATTTGTTGAGCAATCATGGATCCCAAGCTTGGAATAGTGGAGAGGAAGTGTTAGGGAGGTACTCATTGCAAACTCTAGTGTACTTCTGCTTTCAGGTATATATTTTGCAGTAGTTTATGGATACGTGTGCACATAAGCTCTCTCTCACAGAAACTGGTGTATATCTAGGTTATGGGACTTTGTTAGAAAGTGAACTACCTGAGATGAAAGTAGAGTGTACTATAAAAGGAAAGGTCTCACCCGAGTAATGAAGCTGAAGGGTTGTCATTCCACACGTGAAGTCTCTGTATACAGTCTGAGGTGAAGCATGTTGAGGTGGCAATCGTTGCTTTGGTTAGGTTGTGATCGGCGGATGCAATATTATTTGGTTTGGATTGGGAGATGCATATGGGAAAGTGGGCCCTATCCAAGGGTTCCAGGACTGGGGGAAGTAGGGGCTCTATAGTGAAGATGTGAGGTTCCTGCTGTCTTAGGGTTCAAAAAGACAATCGATAGTTAATGTTATCATCACATTATTTGTTAATTGGGTTAACTTTGAAAAGTCCCTTTGTTATGGTTTGCTGTACAGTATCCAGTATCTTGTATATAGCTGTGCTATTGGATGCTCTTTCTTTTTTTTAAATGTTATTTATTTATTTATTTTCCCTTTTGTTGCCCTTGTTGTTAATTGTCGTTGTTGTTATTGCTGTCGTCGTTGTTGGATAGGACAGAGAGAAATAGAGAGAGGAGGGGAAGACAGAGAGGGGGAGAGAAAGACAGACACCTGCAGAACTGCTTCACTGCCTGTGAAGCGACTCCCGGGGAGCCGGGGGCTCGAACCGGGGTCCTTACACTGATCCTTGCGCTTCTTGCCACGTGCGCTTAACCCACTGCGCTGCCGCCCGGCTCCCAGTTGCTCTTTTCTTTTGAGGTTCCTCTCTCTCCTCCCTCTAGGTCCTAAGAGGACTCTCAAGCCAGACGTGTGACCCAAGCTCTCTCAATCCAAGTACTGTATCTCCAGGCCAGTGCTGGGGTTCACCATGAGCACTAGACCAAGCAACTCAGTCAGAGCCTATCTCCTATTTCCCTGTCTGCAGTTTTTTGGGGCTAGAACACACCTGTCCCTCTCTGGAAGCCAAGTCACAGTGGAGCCAAGAACTGCAGGAGGTTGTAAGATATCAATGGGGGGGGAGGTTGGCGGTGGTTTTCCTCCTAGTGGAATACTCCTATTACAGTGTGCAAGGACCCATGTTCAAGCCCTCAGTCCCCACCTGCAGCGGGGGAAGCTTCACAAGCAGTGAAGCAATGTTGCAGGCATCTTTCTCTCTCTCTCTCTCTCTCAAACACACACACACCTCTCCCTCTCTTACATCCCCTTCCTTCTCCATTTCTCTGTGTCTGTTCAAAACAAGTAAGTAAAAATAAAGTAATTGAAGAAAGAAATTCAAAAAAATTAAAAAACTATCCATCAAGAGAAAGAAGCTAACATTCAGAAAGAGGCAAGATCAAAAGACAGAAAGCATCTTGGTCCTCTGAGACACCAATCACCGTTGCCTTCCCGGGATTTTATTACATGAGAAATTATTTCCTGGGCCTGGTGATGGTACACCTGGTTGAGTGCACATGTTACAGTGCACAAGGACACGGGTGGGTTCAAGCCCTCGGTCCCCACCTACAGGGGGAAAACTTCACAAGTGGTGGAGCAGGGCTGCAGGTGTCTCTCTGTCTCTCTCCCTCCCTATCTCCCCATTCCTTCTCGATTTCTTACTGTTTCTATCCAAAAAATAGATAATAAAAAAGAAATTATTTCCTTAGTTCAAGCTGACTTTTTGCCCATTACAACTTTAAAAAAACATTTATTTATTCTCTTTTGTTGCCCTTGTTGTTTTATTGTTGTAGTTATTATTGTTGTTGTTACTGATGTCATTGTTGTTGGATACGACAGAGAGAAATGGAGAGAGATGGGGAAGACAGAGAAGGGGGAGAGAAAGATAGACACCTGCAGACCTGCTTCAACGCTTGTGAAGCGACTCCCCTGCAGGTGGGGAGCCAGGGCTCCAAACCAGATCCTTATGCCAATCCTTGCCCTTGACATTTTAAAAATGTTTTAATATTAATTTATTTATTCCCCTTTGTTGCCCTTGTTGTTTTATTTTTTGTAGTTATTATTGTTGTTGTTACTGGTGTCATTGTTGCTGAATAAGACAGAGAGTAATGGAAAGAGGAAGGGAAGGCTGAGAGGGGAAGACAGACACCTGCAGACCTGCTTCACCGCCTGTGAAGCGACTCCCCTGCAGGTGGGGAGCCAGGGGCTCATAGGCCGGTCTTTGTGCTTTACGCCACGTGTGCTTAACCCGCTGTGCTACCGCCAGACTCCCCAAAATATATATTGTTGAAAGAGATACCAGGTTGGGTAGACAGGCAAGCTTTGGGGTCCATGTGCTGACAGAATATGAAATTGAAGCTATGTGTGTAACAAGAGACTAGGTAAAAGGCAGAGAGATAAGCAGAGCAGGGATGAAGATGGCGGCCTGGTCTGAGCCCCGGGGCCCAGTTAACCTGGAGATCGTACTAGGAATGTATATAGGTAAGTTTCTTTTCTTGGACAAGCTGCTTTAAATAGGCTTCGACCCAAATGCTAACTCAAAGAATCAGGCAGAAAATCAAAGCAGAAGAGCTTCTCAGTTGTTTCTTTCCCCCTCCTTCCTGCCTTCCCTTCTTCCCTTCTTTCTTTTTTCTTTTTGATAAGTTGATGGTAATAGGAGAGGTTGTAATGTTTAGCTACGTAGGCTACTTACTGTACTTCACTTAAGTGTTCTCTCCCTAGTAGCTGCATCAGAAGAAAAAGGGAAGTAGGGGCAGGCAGCAGTGTCACCAGTTGAATGCACAAGGACCTGGGTTCAAACCCCTGCCCCACTGCAGGGGCAACTCTTCATGAGCCATGAAGCGGGTGTGCGGGTATCTCTCTTTCTCTCTCTCTCCTCCTGTCTGTCCTTTGAAAATAGTTAAGTGGGAGAGAAAAGGGGTGGGGAGATAGCATAATGATTTTGCAAAGACTCTAGTGCCTGAGGCTCTGAAGTCCTGGATTCAATTCCCTGTACCATAAGCCAGAGCTGACGAGTGCTCTGGTAAAAAAAAAAAAAAGAAAAGAAAAAAAGAAAGAAAGAAAAGAAAAGGAAAGAAAAGAAAAGAAAAGAAAAGAAAAGAAAAAAGGGGGGTCGGGCAGTAGCACAGCCGGTTAAGCGCACGTGGCGCAAAGCACAAGGACGGGCAGAAGGATCTCAGTTCGAGCTCCCGGCTCCCCACCTGCAGGGGAGTCGCTTCACAAGTGGTGAAGCAGGTCTGCAGGTGTCTCTCTTTCTTTCCCCCTTTCTGGCTTCACCTCTTCTCTCCATTTCTCTCCATCCTATCCAACAACGAACGACAACAACAGCAATAATAACCATGACAAGGCTACAACAAGGGCAACAAAAGGGAAAAAAAATGGCCTCCAGGAGCAGTGGATACATGGTGCAGGCACTGAGCCCCAGCAATAACCCTGGAGGCAAAAAGAAAGAAAGAAAGAAAGAAAGAAAGAAAGAAAGAAAGAAAGAAAGAAAGAAAGAAAGAAAAAGAGGACGGGGTTAAACGTCTTATATTCTCTGCGAGCTCAACACCTAGATGGCTTTATTCTTCCTTCCCTACCTGTAGCCCTGCCCTCTTGCTGCCTTAGAACAGTCACTCAGAGAAGCATTCATTGAGTCAAACCTGACATAGATTCTGAACTTAGCCAATTATGTCAGCTTTCAGAATTAAACAGACAGTCCAGTGTTTCCATTACCAAGGGAACATGAAGCATCGCAGGCCAGCTCGCTTAGGAATTCTTCCTTAACTTAATTTGGGCATCATTCAGTAGGGAAGTCATGCTAAACCATACTTGATACTAAACAGAGGTCTAAAGATAGAAATAATGCCAGTAAAACAAATCCAAATTCCCAGCTGGTTTGTAATAGAAGAGAAAAGAGAGTGAAAAACAGGGACAAGACCATGCTGTAAATTTGTGAATGGAAATATTGACAAGTGAGATACCGAGTAACGTGAAGTAAGACTAATGTGAAGTAAGAGTAATGTGAAGAGGGAATGCTTGTACACACACACACACACACACACACACACACACACACACACACACACACACCAGGAGGTTTTTGCTGTTTTTAAAAAATATTTATTTATTCCCTTTTGTTGCCCTTGTTGTTTTATTGTTGTAGCTATTGTTGTTGTTGTTATTGATGTCGTCGTTGTTGGATTGGACAGAGAGAAATGGAGAGAGGAGGGGAAGACAGAGAGGGGGAGAGAAAGACAGACACCTGCAGACCTGCTTCACTGCCTGTGAAGCGACCCCCCCTGCAGGTGGGGAGCCGGGGCTGGAACCCGGATCCTTATGCCGGTCCTTGTGCTTTGCGCCATGTGCGCTTAACCCGCTGCACTACCATCCAACTACCAATTTTTGTTGTTTTTTAGAGAGGGACAAAGGAAGAGTGCAAGAGACCACAGTACTGACACTCCCTTCAGTTCAGTGAGAGCCAGGCTTCAGCTGGGCAAAGCAGTGCACGGTTCCAGGAGCTTTTTCACCTGCCCACCGGAAGTTATTGTTTTTTTATATTTATTTATTTATTCTCTTTTGTTGCCCTTATTGTTGTGGTTATTATTATTGTTTTCGTCATTGTTAGGACAGAGAGAAATGGAGAGAGGAGGGGAAGACAGAGAGGGCGAGAGAAAGACACCTGCGGACCTGCTTCACCACCTGTGAAGTGACTCCCCTGCAGGTGGGGATCCGGGGGCTAGAACCGGGATCCTTACTCTGGTCCTTGCGATTTCTGCCACCTGCGCTTAACTGTTGCACTACAGCCTGACTCCCTATTGTTATTTATTTATTTATTTATTTATTTATTTTTATTTTCCCTTTTGTTGCCCTTGTTGCTTAACATTGTTGTTGTTATTGATGTCGTTGTTGTTAGATAGGACAGAGAAATGGAGAGAGGAGGGGAAGACAGAAAGGGGGCGAGAATGACAGACACCTGCAGACCTGCTTCACCTCTTGTGAAGCAACTCCTCTGCAGGTGAGGAGCCGGGGGCTTGAACCAAGATCCTTATGGCGGTCCTTGCACTTTGTGTCATGTGTGCTTAACCCGCTGCACCACCGCCCGACTCCCTATTGTTATCTTTTAAAATACTTATTTACTTACTAATAAGAAGGAGGGAGGGGAAGAAAGAGAGAGAACACGTACCAGAGCATTACTCTGGTTCATGTGATGTCAGGACTTGAAATCAAGACTTGATGCTTGAAAATCCTATAGTTTCTCCACTGTGCCACCTCCCAGGTCATTCAGGAGATATTTGTTTGTTTGTTTTAATTTATTATTATTATTTATTTTCTCTTTTGTTGCCCTTGTTTTATTGTTGTAGTTATTATTGTTGTTGTTGATGTTGTCGCTCTTGGGTAGGACAGAGAGAAGTGGAGAGAGGAGGAGAAGACAGAGAGGGGGAGAGAAAGACAAGACACCTGCAGACCTGCTTCACCACCTTTGAAGTGACTCCCCTGCAGGTGGGGAGCCGGGGGCTCCAACTGGGATCCTTAAGCCGGTCCTTATGACCCTTTGTTTTTAAAATTCCTTATGAGGTATCACAGAGGCAGAGCCCAGGCCTTGCAAACACAAGGCTCCAGCACAGCATATGCTAGAGGATACCCTAGCTCCTGCTCTTGCTCTCTTGTTAATGAATCTTTAAAACAAAAACTTAATTATGATATGCTTGACAGGTAAAGCACGCTACCTGACTTAGACAAGCAGGTCTGAGTGGGAAACCAAGACAGCAAGATTCTAATCGAGGCCTTTTCCTGAAATACTATTCTAACTATGGATATTGTTGATAATTTTTCAGTTAGCATATGAGTCCTAAAAAAAAGAAAGACAGACAGACAGAGAAAGAGAGAGAAAAAGAGAGAAAGGAAGAGGGAGTCCGGCGGTAACGCAGCGGGAATCGCTTCATAGGCAGTGAAGCAGGTCTACAGATGTCTGTCTTTCTCTCCCCCTCTCTGTTGTCCATTTCTCTCTGTCCTAACAACGATCACATCAATAACAATAATAACTACAACAACAATGAACAACAGCAAGGGCAACGAAAGGAAAGAAGAAAGAAAGAAAGAAAGAAAGAAAGAAAGAAAGAAAGAAAGAAAGAAAGAAAGAAAGAAAGAAAAAGTCTTTCATAAGGAAATAAATGAAATCATGAGTCCTATTCCTCCCCCCCAATGACGTTAAGTCTAATCCTAAACTAAGACTTTTTTTTTTCAATAATTTATTTCTTTATTGGGGAATTAATGTTTTACATTCAACAGTACAATAGTTTGTACCTGCATAACATTCCCCAGATTCCCATTTAACAATACAACCCCCACTATGTCATTCATCATTTTTCATGGACCTGTATTCTCCCCACCCACCCACCCACCCCAGAGCCTTTTACTTTGGTGTAATACTCCAATTCCATTTCAGGTTCGACTTGTTAAACTAAGACTTTTATGCTCAATTGTTCTGCAAACAAGTGACCCTCTGCTGTCGTTTTTTTTTTGTTTGTTTGTTTTTTTTTGGTGTTCCCTGTCTAGTCTTTCTGGCGCTTGTTAAAATACTGATGAAGAAAACGACAGTGATGTCGAAACACCTCTCAAAACATACCTGGGCTTGACTGCATTTTGTGCTTAACAGGAAGTATTAGCCAACACACACTGCGTATTCCTGTGAGGCTGTGGTTCACTGGGTTAGTGGAAGAAGCCTACTCTGTGAATGCTAGACTTTGTACTCTTCAACCAGGGATGGATGAATCGGCCTTCATCATGCTTCAGAACCATCATTATTGCGGAGGAAAAAAATAAAACGTAAGGACCATTGCTTTGGAGTTGCCTAATTAGAAGCCTTATTCAGTTCATTTGCTGGGCCCTTGCATAGCACAAGGTGAGGCGTTTGGGAGCCAAAGCTGCCCAAAGATGGGGCTTACTGAGACCCAGGAGGTGGTGGACTTGCAAGCACGAGGTTCTGAGTCCTGAGTTCAGTCTCATGCTCTGCTTCTTTCAGTGATGCCCTGGTTCTCCTGCTCTCTCATTAATAAATAGGTAAACCAGGGAGTCGGGCGGTAGCCCAGCAGGTTAAGCTCATGTGGTGCAAAGCGCAAGGACCGGCGCAAGAATCCCGGTTCAAGTCCCTGGCTCCCCACCTGCAGGGGAGTCGCTTCACAGGCAGTGAAGCAGGTCTGCAGGTGTCTGTCTTTCTCACCCTCTCTGTTTTCCCCTCCTCTCTCCATTTCTCTCTGTCCTATCCAACAATGATGACATCAATAACAACAACAATAAAACAAGGGCAACAAAAGGGAATAAATAAATATTTTAAAAAATTAAATAAGTAAATAGACCATTTCTTTAAAAAACTCTGGGTCTGGGAGTTGGGCGGTAGCACAGTGGGTTAAGTGCAGGTGGTGCAAAGCACAAGGACCAGCATAAGGATCCTGGTTCAAGCCCCCACCTCCCCACCTGCAGGGGAGTCGCTTCCCAGGCGGTGAAGCAGGTCTGCAGGTGTCTGTCTTTCTCTCCTCCTCTCTGTCTTCCCCTCCTCTCTCCATTTCTCTCTGTCCTAGCCAACAACGATGACATCAACAACAACAGTAATAACTACAACAATAAAACAACAAGGGCAACAAAAGGGAATAAATAAATAAATATTTTTAAAAATTAAAAAAAAAAACCCTCTGGGTCTGAATCAGGAGTTAAGGACTTGAGAGTGCTTTGTTTTTAATGGTTAGGTTCATTTCCCAAGTGGACACTGAGTTTTCTTTTTAAAACTTAATTTGTTAAAGTGTGTAAGAGAGAGACAGAGACAGAGAGAGATTCCACAGCACTGCTCTTGCCTTTCTGGACTTCTTTCTACTCAGTCTGTCCTTGTTTTGGGGTGATGTTGGAGAGGAAGCCGGGGCTCACGCTGGGGCAGGGCCCCTGAGTCACCTCCCCAGATGCTGCAGGCTCCAGGGGGCCAGCTGGGGCAGAGAGTCTGGCTTGTAGAACCTGTCGTTCCTGGCTTCCTTACTGATTGTGTGTCTTTCAGCCCACCCCCTAGCCTTTCTGTGCCACCTTCATGAGCGACATGCCCAGCAAGGGTGATGAGCATAGGCATGCTGTGAAGATTGAGCTAGTGTTTGCAAGCGCCCAAGAGAACACTAAGGAGTTGTGGCAACTTCAACTCCATAACATGTCTACACTCCACACTGTTACTCTTGTGACTCCAAGACAGTCATCATTCTCCAATGAAGAAGATATCATTCATTAGTATGGGGCAGGGGTGGGGGCAGCACTTTCAATTAAGTGCATGGTGGTGCGCCTGGCTAAGTGCTCACATTACAGTGCACAAGGACACAGGTTCAAGCCCCTTGTCCCTACCTACAGTGGGAAAGCTTCATGAGTGGTGAGAATAGGTCTGCAGGTATTCCTCTGCCTCTTTCCCTCTCTATCTCTTCCTTTCCTCTGAATTTCTCTGTTACTCTACCCATTAATAAATACATAAAATAAAATAAGAATATACATATTTCCTCCAGGGTTATCACTGGGGCTTGGTGCCTACACTATGAATCCACGGCTCCTGGGGGCCATTTTTTTCCATTGTTGTTGTTACTGTTGTTGGATAGGACAGAGAGAAACTGAGAGAGGAGGGGAAGACAGAAAGGGGGAGAGGAAGATAGACACCTGCAGACCTGCTTCATCACCTGTGAAATGACCCCTCTGTAGGTGGGGAGTTGGGGGAGTTGAACCGGAATCCTTATGCTTTGTACTATGTGCACTTAACCGTGCACCACCACCCAGCCTCCTGAAAATATTTTTTAAATTATGATTTAGCACATGTTACCAGGAGAACCCAGGTTCAAGCCCCTACTCCCCACCTGCAGGGGAAGATGTTTCATGAGTAGTGAAAAAGGTGTCTCTCTGTTTCTCTCCCTCTCTTCTCAATTTCTCTCTGTCCTATCAAATAAAAAAAATAGAAAGAGAAAACAAAAGAAAGAAAGAAAGAAAGAAAGAAAGAAAGAAAGAAAGAAAGAAAGAGAGAAAGAAGGAAGAAGAGAGAAAGAAAGATGGCTTTCAGAAGTGGTGGATTGGGAGTCGGGCGGTAGCGCAGCGGGTTAAGCGCACGTGGCGCAAAGCACAAGAACCGGCCTAAGGATCCCGGTTTGAGCCCTCAGCTCCCCACCTGCAGGGGAGTCGCTTCACAGGCAGTGAAGCAGGACTGCAGGTGTCTGTCTTTCTCTCCCCCTCTCTGTCTTCCTCTCCTCTCCCCATTTCTCTCTGTCCTATCCAACAACAATGACATCAACAACAATAATAAATATAACAATAAAATAACAGGGCAACAAAAGGAAATAAATAAATATATATATATATATATATAAAGAAGTGGTGGATTCATAATGCTGACACCAAGCTCCAGTGATAGTCCTGGTAGTAATTAATGATAATAATAATAATAATGAAGGAGAAGAAAGAAAGGAAGGAAGGAAGAAAGAGGCGGGGTTAGATAGCATAGCGGTTATGCAAAGAGACTCTCATGCCAGATCCTCCAAAGTCCCAGGCTCCATCCCCCACACCACCATAAGCCAGAGCTGAGCAGTGCTCTGGTTAAAAAAAAAGAAGAAGAAAAGAAAAGAAAAAAAGAAAGAAAGAAAGAAAAGAGAGATGGGAACCAGCAATTCAGTTCTCCCCTTAACTGTTTTCATTTTTGACTTGCAATTCCCCTACAACCCAATCGTGTTTCTCCACTGGCTACTCTTCAATACAAGACGAGCACAGTGGTCTGGGAGGTGGTGCAGTGGTTAAAGCATTGGATTCTCAAGCATGAGGTCCCAAGGTCCCAAGTCCAATCCCCAGCAGCACATGTACCAGAGTGATATCTGGTTCTTTCTCTCTCCTCCTATATAAAAAATAATAATAATAATAAAAGACGAGCACAGTAGCACTGATCTGTTTCAGTAGAAGTTGGCACAAACCAGAAATGAGCAGAGGGTCCCGAAATTATAGGGTACCAAGTAGCAATCATATGACTACTGACATAACGAAATTACTTTTCCTGCTAATTCCTGCCCTTCTCTCAACTTCAGGTAGACGGAAGATTGTGTTTTGGCTTTACGTGCAAGGAAGTGAAAATTCAAAGATGATTTCTCCAACTGGAATTTGGCCTAGTCACCCTACAAAGCAACAGTTTCAAAGAAAAAGATAATTGAGGTCTTTTTTTTTTTTTTTTTTAAATGAGCACTGAAACGAGAGGCAGAATAAAAGCTAGCAAAGACGTGGTGTTAAGACGTGAATTAATTTGAGTTTATCTGGGGGAGCATCCTAGTGGTAATACCTTTCTTCCCTACTGTGATTAGCTTGGGAAAAACAACAACGACAATGACACACCCTCCTTCATGATGTTTCTCCTGGTCCCCTTCAGAGGAGCTAACTAAACCATGGGCAGTGGGCACCTTGCCGTGTTTCTGAAATAACTGACAGGAAGTCTCAAATTTGATGACACAAAATGGGACATGTAAGTCAACTCAATGCAAGAAAGAGGCCGACCACTCCCCTCTCTTCCTTTCCCCCAAAGGACCAGCTGAGTTTTATAAAAATAAGAGGTAAGAGTTCAGGCTTGTGACAGTGCTTCTTTTCAGGCCAGTTTCTAAAACAGCATCATTTAATTTTTTTCCCCCTTTCCTTCCAGGGTTATTTTTGGGGCTTGGTGCCTGCACTATGAATCCACTGTTCCTATGGTCATTTTCTTTTCTCCACCTCCTCCTCTTCCTCCTCTTCCTCCTTCTCCTCCTCCTCCTCCTCCTTCCTCTTCCTCTTCTTCTTTTTCTTCCTCTTCTTCTTCCTCTTCTCCTTCTTCCTCTTCTTCTTCTCCTCCTTCTCCTTCTCCTCCTCCTTCTTCTTCTTCTTCCTCTTCTCCTTTCTTCTTTCTCCTTCTTCTTCTTCTCCTTCTCCTGCTCCTTCTTCTCCTTCTCCTCCTCCTCCTCCTTCTTCTTTTCCTCTTCCTCCCCCCCTCCTCCTCTCCTCCTCCTCCTCCTCTTCATCTTCTCCTCTTCCCCCTCCTCCTCCTTCTTCTTCCTTTTTTTTGGGGGTAGAACAGAAAGAAATTGAGAGGGGAAAGGAAGAGAGAGACACCTACAAACCTGTTTCACTGCTTGTGAAGTGACCTCCCCTGCAAATAGGGAGCCAGGACTCAAACCGGCATCCTTGCGGGGTCCTTGTGTTACTATGTGAGCTTAACCAGTGCACTACCGCCCGGCCCGGCCCCCTAAGCAGCATCACTAGCTTGTTCACTGCTGAAGTTTTCCCACGGTAGGCAGGGCTGAGTTCTGTGGATAGGGGGACACACTGCCTTTTCTCCATCATTTAAGTTTCATCTAAGGCTGCGGAGGCCATGACATTCTCCTGCCTGCTGAGTTTACACAGTGTGGGGCTAGGAAAAGAAGGAAATGGCAGAGAGGACAATAGCTTCCACCTCTGTACAAGTCTCTGCATCGGATTTCAGAACTGAGACCAAATAGGGGCAGGGGTGCTAACCCTAAAAGATAAGTCCTAAAAGAAGGTGTGAATCCCACTGCAATGCCATGGTCTATATTGCCCGGATTTTTCTGTTCTTTGGGGGATGCACAGAAATCCTATTGTGAGGGAGCTGGGCTGAGCGCACATGTTACAATGTGCAAGGACCCAGGTTCGATCCCTGGTCCCCGGCTGCAGGGGGAAAGCTTTGTGAATGGTGAAGCAGTGCTGCAGGTGTCTGTCTCTCTTTCTATCTCTCCCTTCCCTCTTGATTTCTGGCTGTCTCTACCCAATAATAAAGATAATAAAAAAGTCATTAAAAAAAGAAATCTTTAAAAAAAGTAAAATTTGGGAGTCTGGCAGTAGTACAGCAGGTTAAGCACATGTGGCACAAAGCTCGAGGACCAGCGTAAGGATCCCGGTTCGAGCCCCCTGGCTCCCCACCTGCAGGGGAGTCACTTCACAGGCGGTGAAGCAGGTCTGCAGGTGTCTGTCTGTCTTTCTCTCCTCCTCTCTGTCTTCCCCTCCTCTCTCCATTTCTCTGTCCTATCCAACAATGACAACAACAATAATAACTACAACAATAAAAAACAACAAGGGCAACAAAAGGGAAAAAATAAGTAAATAAATATTTTTTTTAAAAAAAGGAAAATTTTAAATAACCTTCACAAAATAAAAATCACATTGTGAACAAAGGGCCAAAGGAGAAAGCAGGACACTGAGAAGACATGAGAAGAAAGAGGAACAGCCGACTGAGTCTGAGTTAACTCCTGCCTTTGAGAAGGGAGCCCCTCTTCTGGGTAGTGGGGCGGGGGCAGGGTGCCTGCCAGCCAAGCACTGCCTCCTGGCTGCTGAGTAGCTGACTGCCACTCACGTGGCCGCCTCCTCATGTCCTTAAAGAGAGGACAAGTCTACAGGGATGCCCTCAAGCCAGGTGCATCCTGAGAGCTCGTCCAGACCAGGCTGCCAACACTGCGGCAGTACTACACCTCCCAGCCAGGTGTCCACCAAATCCCAGTGGCCGTGGGACCTGGGCAGGGAGCTGGCCTGCCACCTGGGGGCAGAGGCTGGGGATGAGGGTGTTGTTCTTTGAGGGAAAGTTTTCTTTTTGCCCCCTCCCTTCTTTCCTCTTTCTTTTTATTATTGGATAGAGACAGAGAGAGGGGGAAGCAGAGAGGGAGACAGATACTTGCAGCCCTGCTTCACCAGTTGTGAAGCTTTGCCACAGCAGCTGGGGACCTGGGTGCTCGACCCAGGTGCTCGAATTGGGATCTTTATACATCATACTAGGTGTGTTTAACCTGGTGTACCACTGCCTGGCCCCTCCCCTGACTTTTTTTTTAAATATGTCTTTACATATTTATTTTTATGACAGACACCCCAGAGCACTGCTCAGCTCTGGCTTGTGCTGGTGCTGGGAATTGAACCTGGGATCTCTGGGGCTTCCGGCATGCATATCATGTGCTCTGACACATTCTCCTTGACCCAAGCGTTTATTTCATTTATTTATTTATTTATTTTTTTGCCTGTAGGGTTATCCTTGGGGCTCAGTGCCTGCACTATGAATCCATTGCTCCTGGAGACCTTTTTTTTTTTTTTTTTTTCCACTTTTGTTGCCCTTCTTATTGTTGTCATTGTTGCTGTTGTTGTTCCTGGGTAAGGCAGAGAGAACTCCAGAGAAAAGGGGAAGACAGAGGGGGAGAGAAAGATAGACACCTGCCTTCCTGTCAGCTGAGGCAACACAATCTCAGCTACTTTCCAGGTGGGGTTTATGAGAAGAGAATCAGCTTTAATCTCTGACTCTACGCCACTCTTATCTATCCCAGCAGAAGGAGGTTGTAAGGTGTGGCAGAGGAGGAACCAAGGCCCAAACTCTGGAAACCTTGAGTTTCAATTCCAGTTCCAGCACAGAGGACCAAAACAACTGTGGGTAAACTGCCCTCTCTGGGTCTGTCTGTCTCTCTCCCTCTAAATGAATGACTAGGTTGGACTTCAGATTCCTCCCAGCTCTAAACTTGTTTTATTTCATCAATATATGGCAACACACTCCGCCGAGTCTCCTTCAAGGCCAGAATTAGCCTGTGACTTCAGAGCTCCAGAGCTCCCCTTCTGCCCTCTCTGTTAAACCAAATATGAGCACGAAGCAGCCACACTGTGTCACAGCCAGCATACTGCCCTTCCACCAGATGACCTCTGGAGGTCAAGCTACCCGTGGTCCTATCTAAATCCGAAGCCACTGGTATGACCAACTTGTGAGTTGGCAGGCTGCCCTCCACCCGGATGGAAATGGGTACAGGCAGCCAAGATTCTTGGCCAGTGGACTTTTCCTAAACATTGAAAACAGCAGCAACTTTTTTTTTCCCACGTGCTTGACTTAATTCCGTGCCCAAACCACTGGGACATTTACCGGTGGGGATTTGGATGATGTGATAGCTCACGTATTTAGTACAAGACAGCTCAGCTTCCTCTGATGAGAGGCAGGTTATGGAATCATCTGTAAGGAATTTTTATCCTTGTCTCTTGTCTTCAGCAAGAGAGAATCTGAGTCATTCAAGCCAAGTCCCCACCCCTTTTTTGGCCCTTGGTGAGAGTCTTGCCTGAATGGACTAAGGCAACTCAGTGGTGAATCCTTTGTGGTCGAACAGACCTTATCAATACTTCTCTAATTTGGCTCAAGATGTCTTATTAGATTTTTCCAAAGAGGGGCAGGGGTGGCGGTGGAGATAGAAGCCCCTCCCCCACACACACCCTCCCACAAATGCTCTTCCGTTAATTTGGACACTGAGGCACATGCTTTTTAAATTTTTTTATTTTTATTTTTTAAGATTTATTTTGAGATGCCTCTTTTAAAATTTTTTTTTGATATTTATTTCCTTTTGTTGCCCTTTTGTTGTTACAGTTATTATTGTTGTCGTTGGATAGGACAGAGAGAAATGGAGAGAGGAAGGGAAGACAGAGAGAAGGAGAGAAAGACAGATACCTGCAGACCTGCTTCACCGCTTGTGAAGCGACTCCCTTGCAGGTGGGGAGCCAGGCGCTTGAACTGGGATCCTTATGACAGTCCTTGCCCTTTGTGCCACTTGCACTTAACCGGCTGCACCACCACCGACTCCCTGCGCATGTTTTTTAATGACATAAACCACAGCGAGTCTTTATGTGACATGTGCGCTCAACCAGGTGCGCCACCACTCGGCCCTGCGAGTCTTTATCTGAAGCCCATGACCCTCATAGTAGGCCATAATTTTTTTAAAAATTTCTTTATTGGGGAATTAATGTTTTACATTCGACAGTAAGTACAATAGTTTATACATGCATAACATTTCCCAGTTTCCTATATAACAATACAACCCCCACTAGGTTCTCTGTCATCCTTTTAGGACCTGTACTCTCCCACCCACTCACCCCAGTTTTTTTTACTTTGGTGCAATACGCCGATTCCAGTTCAGGTTTGGTAGCCCATGTTTTTTTTGTTTTTGTTTTTTTTAAAAAACAGTTTATTTATTTATTAATGAGAAAGATAGGGAAGAGAGAGAGAAAGAACCAGACATCTTTCTGGTACATGTGCTGCTGGGAATGGAACTCAAGACCTCATGCTTGAGAGTCCAATGTGCTTTATCCACTGCGCCACCTCCCAGACCACAGACCATGATTTTTAACAGCAACGGGCACTAACACAGCTCTGCATCCATTGCTACAGTATTCTGGCTCTTCTCGGACAAGGAGGACCTTTGCCTGGGGAGGGTGTTTGCTCAGGAGAGCCTTGAATTCAAAGCTGTGATGCTAAGCTGTAATTAGATGTGTGGGTGGGAATTAGGCACCTTTAAGCACAGGGAGGTCTGGTGCTTTTCAGTGCCTGAGGCCAGCCTGGTCCTGTGCCCCAGCTCCAGGTCACTGATTCGTTTGAGGCTGCAGGTCCCAGAGAGAAAATAGCTCTGCAAGCAGGAAACTTTGGGTATTAAAAACTGGGCGGGCCACAGCCTCACCACCACCTCTGCGGCCTTCCCTTTAAAAGTGGACAGCACCTCAACCCGCACAGTTAACCCTTAAAAAGTGCTTGCACCTTAAAAATAACACACCAGGACTTTCCAATAGACTCCAGCAGTCAGAAGGCCTTGCTCCCATTTGGGATCAGAGCCTGTGCTCTCCAGAACCGGGGCCTCTGCCCCAACCATCCTTCACGTAGGAGACGGTACTGCACCGAGGGAACAATCTGTTCAAGTTTCCATTTCCCCCCCTCTGATTTGTTGTCGATCTGGTAACAAAAACAAACAGACCAGGACTATCTATACATTCTGGCTTCCTACAAGACATACCTCCCCCCCCCCCTTTTTGACTGCAAAGGCGGTTGCTGCAAATGCTAGCATTTTGCATCCACTTTTCTCCGGAAAAAAAAAACATTTTCATTATTATTATTATTTTTTAAATGAACCACAGCACCGCTCAGCTCGGGCTTCTGGTGTTGCTGGGGATTGAACCTGGGACTTAGTGGCGGTGGCACCTCAGGCATGAGTGATGCGATGCTCGGTTCCCGACCCCCTACTTCGGGGCACCTTCCAGAAGGCGGGGGTGGGGGCTGCAGGCGGGGTGGGGATTCCCTCTCCGGGTGACGCCGACCTCCCCCTCCCGGCGGGCTGCTCCCCGCGGCGGCGGCTCTTGCGGGATGAAGTCATCCCCACTCCCCGCGTGCGCAGCAGCCGTTCCGGGGTGCGGGGGTGCGGGGCTCCGGGGCGGGGCGAGGGGCTCCCCGGGGCAGCCTGCAGCGAAGGCCCGCGCCCTCCCCACCGCCACGCCACCCCGCACCCTCCCCTGGGCGCCCCACCGGCCTCCGGGCTGGGGTCCCCCCCCGCACCCCCCGCCCGCCCCGCGCAGCGTATGCGGGGATTCCCCCGAGCATCCCGATCGCGGGCGCGGGGAGCCGGGGCCGCTGGGGGGGGGGGGACGGGTGCGGAGCAACAAAGAGCCGCCCGGACGGCAGTCAAGCCCCGGAGGCCGCGGGAGGCGGGAGGCGGGAGGCGGGAGGCGGCGCGGGAGGAGGGGCGGGGGCGGCGCCTGCGTGCTCCCGGGCTCGGGGCTCCTCCTCCGGCCGGCGCTCCCGGCGGCTCCGCGGTGCGGCAGCTGCTTGCACACGGCGCGGCGGGCGGCGGGCCTGGAGCGGCGGCGGCGGCTCCTCGCTCCTCGCTCCTCGCTCCCCGCACTCGCTCCCCGCACCCGCTCCCCGCACCCGGCACCGCGCTTCCCGCGCTCCTCGCTCCCGGCGCCCCGCGCTCCGCGTCCGTCCCGGCGGCCGCGCCCGGCCCGCCCTCCCCGACCCCGCGGCCGCGCCTGGCTTTGTGCGCGGGGATGGAGTAGCCGCCCGCCGCCCGCCGCCGCCCGAGGACACTTGTCGCCGCGTCCCCGCCGAGGAGGCCCCGCGCCCGCCGCGTCTGCGCCTCCGGGGCGCCCCGGCGCGGCCGGCACCATGAGGTGAGGCGGGGGGCGCGGGCGGGGCCCATTGTGCCGCGGAGCCGCCACCCTCCCCCTTTGTCTTGTCCCCGCTCGCCGCGCCGCCTCCGCAGCCCCGCCGGCCCGCCGCCCCCCGCCCCGCAGCCCCGATGCCCCGATGCCCCGTGGGCGCCCCGCGCTCGCCCCGCTGCGCCCCCCGCGTCCCCCGAGCCCCCGGGCCCCCGCGGCCGAGCAGGGCGACGGGGAGGGGCCGGCGGGGCCGCGCGTGCAGGTTGCCGGGCGACGGGGCTCCCCCCGCCGCGGTGTCCCCGGGGTCGCGGCGCTCGCCGGCCGCCCGGGGCGCAAAAACCAGGAAAAGTTGGAAAATCCCGACAGCCGTGCGGGCGACGCGGCGCCGGGGTCGCGGTAGGTGGGGGCGCGGCGGGGTCCCGGGAGGCGGCGGGGTCCCCGGGTGGGGGGCGGGGCGGGCCGCGGCGAGGACCCAGCAGCTGGGAAGGGGATGCGGGGGGCGGCCCCGGGCGCGGGAGGGACCCGCCTGGAAATCCCCGCGCTCCCCCGGCGGCTGCCCGCGTTGCATTGCAGCAGCTGCCTCCCCCCACCCCTCCCCGATCAATACGACGCCCGCGGAATTAAGGCTTCAGCACCCCCCCCTCCAAAAAAAAAAAAGAAAGAAAAAGAAAAAGAAAAAAGCCTCGCGTAGAACCATCATCACCCATTTTTCTTATTGCATGGGTAGCAGGAAGCCTATGCTGAGATCTCTTTTTCTCTGTCTCTTTTTGTTTCTCCTAATCGCGTGAAGGAGAGAGACCAGGATGTGGTGTGTCATTCACTGGAGGTTTTCTTTTCTTTTCTTTTTTTTTTTTTTTTTTAATTCCTCCCCTCCTTCTCCCTCCCTCCCCCCAACTTCCAGGCCTGGTTTCTCTCTCTCTCTCTCTCTGTCTCTCTCTCTCTGCTGGAGAGATGATGGGACCTGATAGAGGGAAGCTGGAGACTGATCCCTACCTGCGTGACCACCCCCCCCTCCCAGCCGGGCTCCCAGGGCTGAGACCTTCCTGGGGAAAGTGCCCGGCTTGCTCTTGTCTCCCCGGCTGGGCTGAGATAATCTTACAGTTCATTGGGATCTTCTGCTCCTTTGTGTTAAAGATTAATGGTCAGCCTCTGCCAGGCCTTCATAATGTGACCCAGTGAGATTTGAAGGGGGAGATCCTACTCATTTCCTCATTGGAGAACAAGAAGAAAAAGAAGAAGGAAAAAAAAATGTCATGTCATTGGAATTCCTTCCCAATTTACAGTTCCCGTCTTCAACTTGAGTTCTCCACGAAAGCTTGCCCCTTGTGTATGATTGTCAGGGTTTCTGTGATTGTGATTATCCTGTTGAGTTTCCCCTGCACATTTACTGTGAATTTGAATTAAGGTTCCCCCTCTCCTTGGTTTCAAGTGATCGACCTTTATTGCGATAGCCTTACGGATTTGTTTAGTGTGGCGTTTCCAAGTGACCCCCTACTTTGTATCTTGAGGACTTCACGCCAGCTCTCACTGATTAGTTAAGAATGTAACCGTGGCACACAGCCCACAAAGCTTATTTTTGGGTAAGGGGTGTCTTGAAAAACTCAAACCAAAAAGTCTTCGCCATGCTTTTATCAAGTTATAAATGTCCTTGAGAACTCAGACTCAGATAAAACATACAGGATGCTGTGTGTGTGACAATGCTTTCTGTTCATCTCTGCTATAAAGATTGATGGTGGTGGTGGTGGTGGTGTTCCGACCAGAAGTTAACAGTGTTTTTCCAAACTTTAGATAAAGTTACTTAACATTGAGAAATACAATACAGTGTAAGTAGACTTTTATTTTTTTCTGTTTATTTATTGGGGGATTAATGTTTTACAGTCGACAGTAAGTACAGTGGTTTGTACGTGCATAACATTTCTGTTTTCCACATAACAATACAACCCCCACTAGGTTCTCTGTCAGCCTTTTCCAGGACCTGTACTCTCTTCCTCACCCACCCCAGAGTCTTTTACTTTGGTGCAATACACCAACTGCAGTTCAATAAGTAGACCTTCTTTTCCCCCTAGATGAAACAGTCATTGTAAAGTCTGATTCCTGGATTGTGAATCAAAAAAAATTAGTCTTAAGTTTTAGGTATTCAGTCAGGTGTGCTCAGTAACATGTATACTTGGCAATCTGTGACAGAGAATTTACATTTAAAAGTTTCTTTTTTTCTTCTTAATAAAAAGTTTCTTGTAGTTTTTTAAAACTCTTTCCCTTATTAATTGGAGAGTTGAGGAATCGCACTGATGGAGAAGGTGGTACACCAAAATTTGTTTAGGCAGTCTGAGGGAACTGTTTGTAGACTAGTTGTAAATAATCTAGGAGCAGAAGAGAGGGTCGGCTCTTCGCCTTGGAAGACAGTGGATTATTTGGTAGGTGGTTCGTGTAACTCACGAGAAAACCTTTCCTTAGATAACTGTAAAAACTGCCACAGTCTGGGGGTGAGGGTAGAATGTTCTTGTGCTGGTTACAAGAAAGGAAAAACAAGTCTTTAGGTTATTATAGTTCTTAAGGAAGGGCTTTTTAGGTTATATTATTATTTGCCTTAGTCTCCATGATGCTTGTAACTACTGCAGGAGACAGCGTTAAGCTGAACCTAGCTGTTTGAGCCACACTAAGGAGTTATTCTGACCGTCTAAAGGCCATCCAGAAACAGGAATGGGTTGATTAGGAATCGACACTTTAGTTGGCCAGGATTCTGTAGAACGGATGTGATAAAAATGCTGTGGTTTGAGTGTTTGCAGTAAGATCGCTCAGATCTTATCTGATGTCAGGAATAACTTAGGCTCATTGCGCTGTGATGTAATAATTCTCGGACAGAGAGGAACTGAGCCCTACTTCACTTAAGTAAGTTCAAAGGCAGTCTGCACATAGGAAGACAGAATTGCTGTGAAGACTTTGCTAAAAGATGAGACTTTAAATATCAGGGTAGCATAGAACACAGTGAAAAAGATTTGAGACTCAGAAACTGGTCCTTTTAGTTTAGTGTCTAACGTGCTTCTGTGAAGCATTTATCTACGTTTCTCAGGTATAAGATGTGTGACTGAGGAGGTATAAATGTTGATGCTATTAATATACTGCATGCCTTTTTGTTACTGGGTTTCTTATTACTAGTTGTTCACTTAAGAGCAGGAAGAGAGAAGGCAGGAAGATAGCAAATGGTTATGCAAAAACTTTATAGCCTGAGGCTCCGAAAGTCCTAGGTTCAGTCCCCTGCATCCATAAGCCAGAGCTGAGTAGTGCTCTGGTCTCTCTGTATCTCACTTTCATTAAAACAAAATAGATGAGAGAGAGAGAGAGAGAAAGAGTGGAGAGAGAGTCTTATCTGAAGCACTTGCATGTAGCCTACTATTTAAGGGGGGTTCAGAAAATACTGAATTGACTTTCTTGGATTCATATGAAATTGTCCAGGCTTCTGCTGACTGCTCTTTCTCATGTTTTTTTTTTTTTTTTTAAAACAACAAAGAAAAAAACAGTTGTGGTTGGATGACCTTGAACTAATGGCATTATTTTCACTGATTTCATACTTTAAAATATGTGAAGATGGTGGTAATTCTTTTTTTAAATAAAAAAAATTGAATTTTTTTTTTCTTTATCGCCACCAGGGTTATTGCTGAGGCTCAGTGCCAGCACTATAAATCCACCACTCCTAAGGCCATTTTTTTCTTTTTTCCTTCCTTCCTTCCTTCCTTCCTTCCTTCCTTCCTTCCTTCCTTCCCTCCCTCCCCCTCCCTCCCTCCCTCCCTTCTCCCTTTCTACTTTTTATTATGTGGGGCAGAAAAATTAAAGGGTGGGGAGATAGAGAAGGAAAGAGAAAGAGAGAAACCTGCAGACCTACTCCACCACTCGTGAAGCTTCTCCCCCCCCCCCCCGCAAGTGGGGATCGGGGGGCTCGAACCCGGGTCCTTGCACTTGGTGCTATGTGTACTTAACCGGGTGTGTCACCGCCTAGCCCCTAATGCGCGCGGGGGGGGGGGGTAATTCTTCACCAGGTAGTGAGGGCCAAATGGTAATAGATGGTATTTTATATACTTGTAAGGTCCCTCTTAGCCTAACTGTAGTTTAAGTTGAGTGGTGTAAATTTTCAGGGTGCCTCGTCTTTCTGAACCTCATCTAGTTAAGGGATGATGAGAGGATTTCATTCTACTGAGCCCCTCCACAGGGATCAGGACGCCGCTGGGCTTGGTGGGGCTGAGCTCTGGGACTGGGGACGTTAATCAGGATAGTGGATAGTGCTTCCTGGCTACTCAGCAGCCTTCTTACTTGTTAGGGGGAAGAACTTGACCTTTGAAATTTCCTTCCTATTTATATATTTTTAGTCTTTGATATACTGCTTGTGGTTTCTGTTGCCTTCCTTGATGGTGAGGAGAAACTGAATTTATAAAGTGTGGTCTGGTCATGGCTGTCAAGGCCCAGGTTTTACATGCTGCTGACTCATTAGTTGAGCAAGCTAGACAAAAATGGAGATGATTCTCATTTCATAGGATTGTTGGGCCACGAGAGATAGCCAGGAAAAAGAAATATTATTATTTTAACCAGAGCACTGCTCAGCTCTGGCTTCTGTTGGTGCGGGGGATTGAACCCAGGACTTTGGAGCCTTAGGTATGGGAGTCTCTTTGCATAACCATTATGCTGTCTCCCCTGCCCAGGAAAGACAGTCATCTCTTTCTCAAAGGATGTATTTATTTGTGAGAAAGAAGACCAGACCATCACTCTGACACGTGCACGGCTGAGGTTGAACTTGGGACCCCCTTGCATGAGAGACTCTCACTTATCCACTACCCACCTCCCCACTCACAGTAGTGGTCTCTTGGACATGTGACTGTTCCCGAGATTTGTCTCAGGGACTGGAGCTAAACTTGCTTTTCCAATTTTAATTTTCTTTTCTTTCTTTCTTTTTTTTTCCCTGGGTGGGAGAATACCTTGTCTCTAGGTATTTGTTTTGCTTTATGTGGGCACTCACTGAGAAAATTACCTGGGTCTGTCTGTCTGCACTGCACGTTCCGTGAGGTCAGGGACTGTGTGTTTTTCTTTTCATGGTACCAGCAACCTATTTGGCAACTGGTGGTTAGTCATGTGATGACTTGGGGGCGTCCCTTTCTGTATTTTTTTTTTTTTTAAGATTTTATTTATTGATGAAGACGATAAGAGGAGAGAGAAACAACCAGACACCACTCTGGTACATGTGTGCTGCCAGGGACTGAACTCTGGGCCTCACGCTTGAGAGTCCAATGCTTTATCCACTACGCCACCTCCCAGACCACTGAGTTGTCCCTTTCTAGAATCACATTCACTCAGAGTAGCAACCGTTCCCTTCAGAGCACCTGGACCCGTGACGTGCAGCTCAGTAGTTGATAGACTGTAAATGCCAGAGAAGTTATAGATGAGAACTGGTGTCATTTGACACAGGGGTGGGTACAGAGTCTGTTTCCTCCTCAAACGCAAAGCTCCAAGTGACCCGAAGAGCCGGACTCATGATTGTCTAACCCCCAAGCCCTTTGGAGGGTGCTGTGTGCCCTTGACGTTCGTGTTACATCCTGAATTAGCAGGGGTGGGGTGGGGGG
>NW_026647391.1:0-26489 GCF_950295315.1 Erinaceus europaeus | reverse complement strand
GACCCAGTGACCCAGTGTGTCCCTTGGCAATTGAAGCTCTTTGTGGTTCCTATGGGCCAAGTATTTTGAAAGAAATAATATGAGAATCTCTCTGAAGCAACTTTACTGATAATAAATAGTTGTGCAAAACATAATGAACACTGTGACTAACAGCTAAGTACGTATAGTTAAGGGATTAAAAGGGCGGACCTGGGGGAACTGAGATCCAGAAAAGATGAAGACACAAATGAAAAGAAATTTGATCCCCTACGGGGAGAGATACAGTCTAGCCACAGACCTTTCAACACTGGGAAAGGGCTTTGGAGGTTGAATTCCCATCTGTTTCTGTCCCGCTGCACAGTACACACACTGTGCTCGGAAACCTCGTAACTCTTGCCAATTTTACTTCTATTTCTTATTATCTCCTTAGTCTGTTTACATAGCATCATTTAAATAATATATATTTAACTTTCTTGTTTATTTGGATAGAAACAGAAAGAACTTGAGAGGGAAGGAGACTGTTGAAAGGGAGAGAGAGACACCTGCATCACTGCTTCGCCACTTGTGATGCAGGTGGGAGCTGGGGACTTGGACTAGGGTTCTTAGACACTGTAATTTGTGCTCTCAACCAGGTGTACCACCACCTGGTCCTTACAGAGCATCCCTACACGCAGTAATGTGAAACAGATTAGGCGACAAAACCCACTTTACAGATGAGAAAATGATGCTCGACCAAGGCCACATGATCATAAAAAGAGAGAGAGAGAGAGTGATTAGGAGGTATAATTACTGACCCGGGGTATTAGCTGGTGTGAAGGGGGATGGGGAGACAGGCTTTTCCTCATCACTAAACTCCACCGGTGAATGTGCCAAACCAAACCTTTTCCTTACTTGAGATTCTGTGATCCGCAAGCTTCCTTCAGTTTCCATGAAATGAGGAAAACTCTCTATTCCCTTTCAGCCTCCTTACTGAAACAATTTTCTTTTTTAAATTTTTTATTAGTGATTGAATAATGATTAACAAGATCATAAGATAACAGGGGGTACAATTCCATACAGTTCCCACCTACAAGAGTTCCCTGTCCCATCCCCTCCATTGGAAACTTTCCTATTTTTTTTCTTTTTTTTTTTTTAATTTTTTTTGTATTTATTTATTTATTTATTTTCCATTTTGTTGCCCTTGTTGTTTATCGTTGTTGTGGTTATTGCTGTCATTGTTGTTGGATAGGACAGAGAGAAATGGAGAGAGGAGGGGAAGACAGAAAGGGGGAGAGAAAGAGAGACACCTGCAGACCTGCTTTACCACCTGTGAAGTGACTCCCCTGCAGGTAGGGAGCCGGGGACTCGAACTAGTATCCTTACTCCGCTTTGCGCCACCTGCGCTTAACTCGCTGCGCTATGCCCGACTCCCCGCTTTCCTATTTTTTATCCCTCTGGGAGTATGGGCCCAAATTCTTTAGGGGATATGCAAAAGGTGGAAGGTCTGGCTTCTGTAATTGCTTCTCGGCTGGACATGGGCATCAACAGACTGATCTATACCCCCAGCCTGTTTCTATCTTTCTCTAGTGGGGCAGGGCTCTGGGGAGGTGGGGTTCTAGGACACACTCTGCACCTCGTAAAGATCTTTCGTCCATAATTCCAGAGGGATAGAGAATAGCTAAATTTCCAATGGAGGGTGCCGGGCTAGCTTCGCAGGCAGGAGAGAGAGACGACCAGGGACTCATGACTGAGCTGGGAAGCAGTATCTCTTTATTGACGAGCGGGGATGTGGTTCAACATTCTAATCTCTTCTAATCACAACACAATTCTGTCCTGCATCTCTCCTGAGGCGGAAGAGTCAGAAAAAAGGAAGTAGGTAGGAAGGAAGTAGGTAGGATAGGGGGCAGGAAGAAGGAAAAAGCAAGAACCAGTGAGGATTAAACCAATGTCCTGGAGGCAGGGGGTGCTTAGTTAACAGTGGTTATGTAAACAGAAGACAGTGCCAAGCAGGGGGGACCAAACCAAATGAAACAGAAGGGGTCTTAGAAGCAGAGTTTCCAAGCAGACCAACAGAGGGGATAGGATATGGAACTCTGGAGGTGGAAATTGTACCCCTTTTATCCCACAATCTTGTTGATTATTAAATCACTAATAAAAAATAGTAATAATTAAAAAAAAAAGAACTGAGGAATTGGAATTCCCAAGGGACAGGTAGTAGTGCACCTGGTAGGGAGCACATGTTACAGTGTGCAAGGATCTGGGTTCAAGCCCCTGGTCACCAATTGCAAGGATAAAGTTTCACAAACTGTACAAGTAGTAATACAGTTCTCTCTCTCTCTCTCCCTCCCTCCCTTTCCCTCTACCCCTTTCCTTCTTGATTTCTTTGTCTCTATCCAATAAATAAGTAAATCACATACTGAAATACTTTTAGAAGCATCTGAGGGTCGCTCAGACCTGCTCTGCCCTGCTTGCCCTGCTCACCCGCCACCTCCCACTCCTGCCCAGAGCGCCTCCTTTCTGCCTGCCCCAGGGCTCCTGCTTAAACTGCAGGCTGCTCACACCCCTGACCAGCTTTCCACAATGTCCGCTGACTCCCCCAGTCCAGCTCTGCTTCATTCTAGAGCTTAAACCATTCCAGTAACCTCAGTCAACAACAAAGCCTCACTTGCTCTTGGTTCAGTTGAATGATTCACTGTAGTCAGCCTTCCTCCAAGAGCACACTCCTTAATCAAATGGAGGTGAGCAAAAAAAAAAAAGCCTCTAATAGCACGTAGGAGCAGAAATGAGCTGTGTATATGGAATAGTGCCTCCTACAACACAGAAATCAATGGCATAAATGACAGATAACACTTCAACTACTTGTTAAGGACTAGTGACTCATGGCGGGGGAGACACTACCATGGCTTTCGCAAAAAAAAAAAAACAACCACCAGCTTCTCAATTCCAGGATGGGACTTTCAACCAGGAAGGATGGCAGAGGAGGAGATAAAGGGGTTTCCTCTTCATCCTTCCCTCCTTCCAACCATCTCTCTCTGCTGTTGTCAACCCTGCTCTGCCCTACTCTCCCAAAAGATAACTCAGACTCTTTCCAGAGCCTCCTTGTTCCTCCCAACCTCTCCCATTGCAATAATAAAGGTGCTTTTTTTTTAGTTTATGGTGTTTTGGAATTGAACCTGGGACTTTGGAGCCTCAGGTATGAGAATCTCTTAGCTTAACTATTATACTATCTACCCCACCCAACGTCTCCCTTTGGTTCAGGTGTTTTTCAACAGGGCACTGAAGGAATCAAGGTGCCGTCCTCACATCTAGGTCTGTGAGTAGAAAGATGAGGTCACAAACGATGGGAGAATTTTCACGTCATTAACTTTTTCCTTCTAGGGGAGCTATGCTCAGTGCTACCATGTTATTTATTATTAGTTTGCTTACTTACTTATTACCCATTTGTTACTTATTTCCACTCTAAGCAAGATAAGACCCACATTTCTTCTGCATGCGCAGAAATAATTACTTACACATGATTCTGTTAAGTAATTGTGATACAGATGCCAGCAGAGATAGTCCTTTCCTTTGGTCAAATTCAAGTTCATTGGTGATGAGAGGCTTAGCGGATGCAATATACTAGGAAGAGACATTGGGGAAGAGAAACCAGGCCAGGCTCCTGCCCTGGTTGATGTGCAAACATAATGAATGAATTGTACTCTACTGTGTTTTTTTTTAAAAAAAGAAAGAAAGAAAGAAAGAAAAAGCCATAGTAATGAGGAATAGTATACAAGCTCTCAGGAGATCTCTCCTATTTGAGGACAAGGGCAGCAAAAAGGAATGTTTGTAGAAATGCTGTGCTGCTGGAAAAAGAGGAGAAACGGAAACTGACAGTATTTGTTAAGACTGAGGGAACTGAAGCAGGATGTATGTAAATCTACCTCAGAGATGTTACAAGACCAAAGCATGAATCTCAGAGTGAAAACTTCCCTTACACCTTAGGAACAAGACACAAACGGCTCATCACAGGCTAAAAACACAGCCTTCTCCAAGGTCCACTCCCCAAGAGGAAGGTGCATGCGGCCCCCATAGGGAACATGACTCATGTTTAATCTGAACGATGAGGAAAACAACTGTGTGACTCACTTTAAATCAAGCTTGCTAATGAAAATGCATCGGAATCTTTAATTATGTTGTCTTCGAAGACATGATGAGAATCAAAAGCCTAAAAGATAAAATCTACTCAAGAAAAGTGTCTGTAACCCTACCACAACTATTTCCATCATTCCGTTAGTCTCTTCTCTACCCCTCTACCTAGTTTTTTCCTTTTTTCCACTAATGTCCATTCTGTTAGGAATTATGTGGTCTGAGTGAAATCGGGGCCGGGGTGGGGTGGGATAGGGGCTTGATTGGACCAGAAGAATACACCAGAGATCATGTCACCCAAGTTTCATGATTAGCTGGCAGAAGTTCTTCAGCTACTCTCGTCAGTGCTCATCAAAAAAAGGAGTCCCGGGGAGTTGGGCAGTAGCACAGTGGGTTAAGCACACATGGCACACCAAGCGCGAGGACAGGGGTAAAGATCCCAGTTCGAGCCCCCGGCTCCCCACCTGCAGAGGGGTCACTTCACAAGTGGTGAAGCAGGTCTGCAGGTGTCTGTCTTTCCCTCCCCCTCTCTGTCTTCCCCTCCTCTCTCCATTTCTCTCTGTCCTATCCAACAACAACATCAATGGCAACAATAACAAGGGCAACAAAATGGGGAAAACAGCCTCTAGAAGCTGTTTCATAGTGCAGGTACAGAGCTTCAGTGATAACCCTGGAGGCAAAAAAAAAAAAAAAAAAGAGAGAGAAAGAAAGGAAGAAAGGAAGGAAGGAAGGAAAGAAGGAAGGAAGGAAGGAAGGAAGGAAGGAAGGAAGGAAGGAAGAGAAAGTCAAGTTCTGGAGGTCTTGGTTGGGGGGCAGGGGTGCAGTTGAAATCTTAACATCTTTTGGAGGAGACACAGTTCAAACCATAATACTCCTCACTCCACATCAATCCCTGAGGTACCACCACCGTGCAGTCCACTGACAAAAGCTTGAGGAGACATGTTGCTTTTTTCTCCTCTGTGCTTCTGCGCTCTGAAAACCTTCACAAAGGTCCTCTCCCTCTTCTCCCTTTGATTTCAAGCTACAGATTGGATAGCACCTCCTCTTTCTGACTCTTTCTGTTTGTTTTTGCAGCTATTCTTTCTGTTTCTCCCTCTAGAATAAAGAACCCCCCCCTCTCTTCAGTGTCTGCTAGTACTTGTTCATAAAATAAAGCGCCCTCAATACCTCGAAGGTGAGATTTGAAAATCTGTGTCATTTCCACACTGGGTTCTGTGTAGCCCTGGTAGCAGAACTGTCATGGCACCTGACTTCGTGCTTAGCATATACTCGGGAAGTACTGGGTGAAATTAAAGTATGTGCTCTGACATCTTGTATGGTTGGGCCACTGTTTGCCACATTTAAAAAAAATGGATTTTTTTCGCATATATTTTTAAATTTTTTATTATCGTCATTTATTTATTGGATAGAGACAGCCAGAAATGGAGAGGAAGGGATGATAGAGAGGGAGAGAGACAGAGAGACACCTGCAGCCCTGCTTCGCCACTCGCAAAGCTTTCCTCCTACAGGTGGGGACCCAGGGCTCGAACCTGGGTCCTTGCACACTGTAACATGCGCGTTCGACCAGATGCGCCAGCAGCCGGCCCCTTCTCACACATATTTGAAATGATAATGCCCCAGCAAAAGAGTCTAGATTTGAGGGCTGCAGGCTGCATCGTCAAGATGATCCTGGGAATGTGGAGCAGGGGATGTGAGTGCTGACCAGAAGCCAATAATGTTCCAGATCTTCCCTCTACTTGGCTTCCCCTGAGTGATGGCAATCCTGTCGTTCGAACACCCAGCCATCAGGCAGGCTGTGCTGTCGTTTATATTGGAGTCATTTGCGATGTGCTGTTTACTGGTATTTGTCCAGCAGTTATGTAAGGGTTCGGGTGAATATGGGAGAACAGTGGAGTTGCAGCAGTAAAGCCTCAGTGCAGTGTGTTCAGCTCGCCCCCCGGTTAGCACAGTGATTTCACCCGTGTTGCAAGAAGGGAAAGGGAGGACGCACCTAGCCAGGCCAAAGAGAGAGTCCTGAATATGAGCCCCAAGGGTGGCAGGGGAAATGAGGAGGGCCAGGAACAGACATGTTCTCGATATGTATTTGATTGCCGTGCGACTGCAATCTGAGGTCAGTCGTGCCTACTCATTGCTTTTGAGAGAATTAACAAGACGACGGAGAATGAATTACCTCACACAAACATACAGTCGATCAATTTCCTTTCTTTGTGCTGTAATTAATTGTTTTCTGTTTCTCTCGTGGCAATATTTTGGAAAGGAAGTGGCCATTGGATTCTTCCCCCAATTAAAATCAATTACTATGCTATTCACAGTGAAACTCGCACACACACAGCAACCTAGGCTCTTTTTGAAGGCACATTTACAAAGACCCATAATTTACTATCACATGAACTGCACTGAAGAGATGAACCAAACGTCGCAGGTAGCAAGTATAGCACCTTTCTCCTCTGTCCTAGTGGCAGGAGAACATTGGCATGGAGCGCCGTAACACAGACTTCTGAACCAAATGATGCACCTTCTACCCAGAAGGATGCAATACATCTCACTGTGTACATGGAAAGGTGATTACTTTAAAAAAATATGTTTTTATTTATGTATTATTGGATAGAGACAGAGAGAGATTGAGAGAGGAGGACGAGATAGAGAGGGAGACAGAGAGACAGCTGCAGCCCAGCTTCACCACTTGTGAAGCTCTCCCCCTGCAGGTAGGGACCACGGGCTTGAACCTGGGTCCCTGTGCACTGTGATGTGCGCACTTAACCAGGTGTGCCACTGCCTGGCCCCTGAAAGGTTATTTCTTAAGGTTTCATTGAGGAGGTGGGAGAGAGAACCACCACTCTGCTCTGGTTTATGGTAGTACTAGGGAACTGAACCTGGGATTTTAGACCCTGGCTCAGGTATCAAAGATTTTTGTTTAACCATTATGCTACTCTCCCACTCTGAATCGTTTTCATTCTTTTTTATTTTCATGGAAAGAAACAGAAAGAGAGATGAAGCAAAAGATAAACCACCGTTATCTCCCAGTGCCAAGATACTCCCATATGGTGCTCAGGCCCTGAAGATCACAAGACCCACACACTCTACCAGATGAGCCATTATCTGGCCATTATCTGCTTCATTTCTAAATTCTCTTTAGAGTGACTGTTTCATTGCATTTTTTTTTCAAGTTCCGGGGCCAGGTGGTGGCACACCTGGTTGAGTGCACATTACCATGTGCAAGGACCTGCATTTGAGGCCACAGTCCACACCTGCTGGGGAAAAGCTTTGCGAGTGGTGAAGCAGGGCTGCAGGTGTCTCTCCCTTCTCTATCACCACCTTCCCTCTCGAGTTCTGGCTGTCTCTATCCAACACATAAAGATAATAAAAAACATTAAAAAGAGAGAGAGTACAAATCTCTAAGAAAAAAGTTCCCATCACAAAACACTTTATTTTAACAAGAAAACAGCAAACCTAGTCTGAGATGCTTGATGACATTGAATCCTAATTACCTAGGGCTTTGCCATCTGAGTCATAGATAATATGCGCTAAACTTTGTTTGATATTTCTGTCTCTTCCTCCCAACTACCTGCACCCCAGCCACCTAACCTAACCCTCCATGACTCATGTTTTGACAATCATAGTCATTTTATCTTCAGCCTGAGCAATTCTCCAGCGAGCAGGCATGAGAATTCTGGAATGTCAAGTAAAATAGAGAGCAGTGGGGCCATCACTAATGCGCTTCCTCCCATCAGCATGTGCATTTTCCCTCGCCTCTATGCTAATATCTCGTTTCTGAAACAAGCTGGAAAAATGAGAAAAATGAGCATGTCGACGGGCACTTAGCATTATTGTGGGGAAGTTAAAGGCAAAAGGTGCTTGATTCTTCTCCTTCTGATACACCTTTTGTTCTTGTGGAACTGAACTTAGTCAAACTGCGTCCCTTCTCTTTAGCACATGTGGCAGCTGTCACTCACCAGTACAGTCTTGTAGAGAGGACAAATTCATTTCCAGCAGAAGAAATGCTCCCTCGGAGTGGTCTGGGAGGTGGCGCAGTGGATAAAGACGGGGAAAAAAAGCAAGAAAAAGAGGAGAAGACATGGACAGAATCTTCACCAAAGAGAACCAGAGGGCCAAAAGTCATATGAGAAAATGCATAAGGCTGGGGAAGATGGCATAATGCAAAGAGACCCTCCTGCCTGGGGCTCCCAGGTCCAGTCCCTCACATCACCACCAGAGGCTAGAGCTAAGACAAACAAACAAAAACAAAAGAGACAAAAAAAACCTGCCACTGGTCATCAGAGAAATGCAAATACAACCTTGAGATGCCACTTTACACCCATGATGATGTCACATATTAAAAAGTGCACAAACATTAGAGAGGATGGGGGAGCAGGGGAGGAACACCTCAATACTGTTTATGGGAATGGGAATTGGTCCAAACCCATGGCAACCACTCTGGAAATAACTCAGAACTCTAGAAAAGGACCTAGTCTGTGTCTGGTAATTCTTTTTCTAGAGATTTAACCAAAGGACGCACACACACACACACACACACACACACACACACACACACACATAAACACCTAGCCAAAGAGATCTCTGTACAACTATGTTCATAGCAGCACAGATTGCAATAGCTCCAAATTGGGAACAATCCAGATTCCCAATGACAGATGAGTGGCTGAGAAAGTTGTCATGTTTCTCATCCATAAAAAAAAAAAAAAAGATGAAATAGTATTATTTTCATTATCATGGATGGAACATGAAGGAATCGTGTTAAGTGAGATAAGCCAGAAGGAGAAGGAGGAATACAGGATAATCTCATTTACAAATTGAGTTTAGGGCACCGAAACAAAGGGAAACAGAGTAAAGCTTGTATTGGTGTGGTGTACTGCAGCAAAACCAAAATGATTTGGGGGAGGAAGAAGACAGGGAGGGCACTTAGGAATCAGGGCGTAGTGCAGGACTGCACAGACACCTATGAGAAACTCAGTCAGCAACTGTCCTATAGTACAGGACTGCACAGACACCTATGAGAAACTCAGTCAGCAACTGTCCTATAGTACAGGACTGCACAGACACCTATGAGAAACTCAGTCAGCAACTGTCCTATAGGCCATTACTTCCCTTAGTAAAATGATTTGGAAAAAATAAATGGTGACAGGGGCCAAGCAGTGGTGCACCTGGTCAAGTGCACACATTACAGTGTGCAAGGACCTGGGTTCAAGCTCCTGGTCCCCATCTGCAGGGGGAAAGCTTCATGAGTGGTGAAACAGGCTACAGGTCTCTCTCTCTCTCTTTCTCCTCCTCTCTATCTCCTCCTCCCCTCTCAATTTCTCTCTGTTTCTATCCAATAATAAGTAAATTTTTAAAAATTAAAATAAAAAATAAATGGTGACACATTTTACTCATGTAACACGTTTTATTAAATGAGGTAATGTTCAAGTAATCTATGACTACATAGTAAAGTACTCTCAAACTTTGCTTGTTTTTATAATATATATATATATATATATATATATATATATATGTTGGAATTAGGCTATATCATGCACTTAGTTCAGAGCCCTGCAACTCAGGCAGGGCAGTCTGTGCCTAACTCCACAGAGCACAGGAAGGGAGCAGTTTGAGACCCAGAGAGCCACTTGCAATATGGTTTATTCAGCTGCTGGGAGCTCCCTTCTGGTTCAAAGCCATTTAGAAACCCTTGCTTTCCTCTGCACAGAAAACTCCATGTGGCCTTGGCTTCCATGTGGCATGGCATTTAGATCCTAAAGGCAAGAATCCTGAGGGGCAGAAGCAAAAGCAGAAGCTGCACTGCCTTTATGACCTAGCTTCCAAAGTTTCGTAGTGTCTTGTCTGCTGTTCTATTTTTATTAGTTATAAAGACCCTTCTAGAGCTAAGAGAAGGGAACACAAACCCATCTCTTGATAGAAATGTGGCAAGATTCTAAAAAAAAAAAAAAAAAAAAAGCAGATGGAAGGGAGATCTTTCAGTCCCTGCTGGAAAATGCAGTCTGCCATAGTCAAAACATGTATTATTTCATGCTAAACAGTTCAAAATACTACAATAATGCATATTTAAAATAGATCATTCAAGTTTTATTGTTTCCCCTCCCCTTAGATCCTGTAAAAAAATATCTGAGTAGAACAGTAAAGGGGTTTCCCTCTGCCTTTTTTTGGAAATACAATATTCATGCTAGTCCCTGTTATGATTAAAAGCTGTTGTTGTGTGATCACCATTTTTCTTTAGTTAAAAACAACAATTTCCTTTGCTCTTCTGTTTCTCTCTGCTTAGCATACCACCTGGGGATGTTTTATGTGAGATAGTATCAATATACGCTCACCTGCTGATGTCGACATCCTGGTGTAGAAAGCGACAGCAAATTCTGAGATTACACCGGTGTCCTAGCTGCGGCCCTGAGTCTAGGTCTTCCTTCTTTTAACTTTTCATATTTATTTATTTTCCTTTTTGTTGCCTTTGGTTTTTGTTGTTGTTGCTGTTGTTGTAGTTATTGTTGTTGTTATTGATGTCGTTGTTGGATAGGACAGAAAGAAATGGAGAGAGGAGGGGAAGACAGAGGGGGAGAGAAAGACAGACACCTGCAGACCTGCTTCACCACCTGTGAAGTGACTCCCCTGCAGGTGGGGAGCCGGGGGGGGGGCTCGAACTAGGATCCTTACTCCGGTCCTTGTGCTTGGTGCCATGTGCACTTAACCCACTGCGCTACTGCCCAACTCCCTAGGTCTTCCTTCTAAACCTAGGTTCTTTCTGCTCATTACTGTCTGTCTAGGGCTAGAAAGGTAGCATGGCATTCTTACAGAGGACTTGCAAGCAAGAGATTCTGAGTTCAACCCCTACAACCACCAGTAGACAGATCAGAACAAAACTGTGGTTAAAAAACATAAACCAAAAAATCTGTCTAAAACTTTGGGACAAGAACTATATGTTAAAGGCCAGGAGGTGCCTCACATAGTAGAGTGTACAAGAAACCGTGTACAGGGACCTGGATTTGAGCCCTGGGTCACCACATAGGAGCACCCAGAGAGGGGAGCTTCAACACTGTGGAGTGGAGCTACAATGTCTCTCCTCTCTGTGTCTGTCTTCTCTATAACTCACTATTTTTTTAAAGGAACTATATATGAAACATATCTGTAGAAAAATACTTAGTCATAGTTCAGTACAGGAGAGCTATGATAGGCCCAGAAAACTGTATCCTTGTTTGTGGTGTGTGTGTGTGTGTGTGTGTGTGTGTGTGTGTGTGTGTTATGAATGTGTAGGTGTTACATACAAATTTACATTTGAGTAATACTCTATCTGTTGTTATGAGATAGTACTTGAACTGATTTTGTGAAAAAGGAATCTGGAGCTCTATTATCAAGTGAACTAAAATACTGTGTTACTTCTTCTCGTCATTCTGCCAACTCAATTTCATAGTTGTATACAATAGCATACTAGGATTAATTGCCACAGTAAATAAAAAAATTAGTAACTAAAAGGAAGCACAAAAAAATTGCTAGAAGATAAAAGAAAAAAAAAGTTCCTGTAGGAAGTTGCAATTGACTAGTGAGATGAAGGAAAAGAGGGTACCACTATGAAAACTCTTGACAGTCGAGACTGATTCCTTTAAACTGGCTGTGGATTTTTTTTTTTCTTTTGAGAGAGAGAGAGACAGAGAAACTAGAGCACTGCTGATCAGTTCTGGTTTACAGTGTTGCTTGGGATTAAACCTGGGACTTTGGAACCTCAGGCATAAAAGCCCTTTTGCGAACAAGAGACTGGCATACTTCAATGATGACTCTTTAGTCACTATCAGGCCACCCCATCAGCTGGGGCCCTATTCGGGGAGTCCTAAGATTTCCGAACAGACATGATGGGCCTAGACCTCGAATAAATCCCTCTCCCCATTATTACCGGTCATCTCTATCAAGAACAACAAAATAAGACCCCTTTGTGGGCCCCCCTTGGGACCTTGTCCTCAACTTGAATCAACAACAGTAGAGAATGTTCCATCCTCCAAATGCAGGATGGACAACATACTCTATGCTACACCTGAGGAAGATGGGTCGATATTGGGGCAGCTTGGAATGTTCCTACTCATGACCACAGAATGTGAGCTCAGATCTACAGGGATGCAGAAGTCACATAGACTCCTAAGCTGAATATGGGCCCCAGACCAAATCAAATCAATGGGGTTTACAGTCTACAATATTTATACCCCTTTTCCATATTAGGGAGCTACTCTTTTCCCTGATCCAGCTTTCTGTCCCTTTTCCAGTCATGACATCACCTCCCCGGACAATAACTTGGATCCACCTGCACATAAAATTTCAGGTTCAAGGAAAACAAACAACAACAACAACAAAACTAGTATAGCCACAGGCCCTTTGGAATATAACTTAAATATACCTAATAGCTATCTACAAAATGGAGCCCCCCCCCCCCAACTCTTCATCTGCACTATTCCAGCCTTTAGGTCCATGATTGGTCAACAATTTGTTTGACTTTGTATGTTAACTCTCTTTTCAGCCACCAGGTTCCAGATGCTAGCATGATGCCAACCAGACTTCCCTGGACAGACAACCCTACCAATATGTCCTGGAGCTCTGATTCCCCAGAGCCCTTCCCCACTAGGGAAAGAGAGAGACAGGCTGGGAGTATGGATCCACCTGTCAACACCCAAGTTCATCGGGGAAGCAATCACATAAGCCAGACCTTCCACCTTCTGCATCCCACAGTGACCTTGGGTCCACACTCCCAGAGGGATAGAGAATAGGAAAGCTGTTGGGGAGGGGATGGGATACGGAGATCTGGTGGTGGGAATTGTGTGGAGTTGCACCTCTTCTGTCCTATGGTTTTGTTAATGTCTCCTTTTTATAAATAAATTTTTTAAAAGCCCTTTTGCATAACCATTATGCAATCTCCCTGGCTTAGGTGGTGGATCACAATAATCAAAGAGTACACCAGCGACTCCGTGTTTAGACCTGAACCTGGAGATCTGGGTTCAACTGGTAAAGAACAGGGTCTAGGGATAGTGTCTTTAGCAATATCAGATCATGTTGAAATAATAAATCTACAGACTTCTTTCTAAAAAATAGGTTTTAGACTATACAGAAGGCTGATTTTTGCATAACCATTATGCTATCTACTTCTGCCCCAGAAGGCTAATTTTTTGTTGTTGTTGTTCCTCCAGGGTTATTGCTGGGCTCGGTGCCTGCACCATGAATCCACCGCTCCTGGAGGCCATTTTTCCCCCTTTTTGTTGCCCTAGTTGTTGCAGCCTCGTTGCGGTTATTATTGCCATTGTTGACGTTGCTTTGTTGTTGGATAGGACAGAGAGAAATGGAGAGAGGAGGGGAAGACAGAGAGGAGGAGAGAAAGATAGACACCTGCAGATCTGCCTCACCGCCTGTGAAGCGACTCCCCTGCAGGTGGGGAGCCGGGGGCTCGAACCGGGATCCTTATGCTGGTCCCTGTGCTTTGCGCCACGTGCGCTTAACCCACTGCGCCACCGCCCAACCCCCAGAAGGCTAATTTTAAACCTTTATTTAGCACTCTAAAAAAGAAATTTAATGGAGCAGGGAAGACAACATAATACTATGCTCCAAAATTCTAAGTTCAGTCTACTGCAATACCATAAACTAGGGCTGAATAGTGCTCTGTTCTCCCTCTCTCTGTCTCATTAAACAAATAAAATACATTTTCTTAAGAAAAATAAATTTTGACACAAAGCATCATGGCTGTGCCAATGACTTTCATGCCAGAGGCTCTGGGTTCCCAGGTTCAATCCCCAGTATCACATAAGCCTGAGTTGAGCAGTCCACTTCGAAGGGGGGGAAAAAAAAAAGCTTGATGTCTTTTTTATCATGTAAGATATTTTTTCTGGCTTCCTTTTTCATTTTCAACTTCATACAAGGTAATGTCTGGTCTTTAATAGAAACCAAGAATCTGACTCATTCTTTTGTTGTTATAATACTGAGTTATTGTAGTTTCTTTTGTGCTGAATCAGATAAACTAATGTCTTCATGTTTTCACTAGAATGAAAATGGGTCACACTCTTAGCTAGGTGATTATATCCTATTTTATAAGTTAATATTTACAGTCACAATATCAAAATATTGATATTTAGCTAGCTCAGTAACTTGCCCTTTTTTTAGTACAGAAATAACTGTCTCCTAGATGAGCCTTCTTTCTTCAGATAATTGCTACAATTTCAAAAGCTAGATGGGCACCTCAGTGACTTGTCAAAGGAATAATGTTTTTCCAAGGAGTGAATGGCTATGACTTGTAATTTACCAGAACTTTCTAGAACTATCTAGCAGACCTACTGCTTCCCCAATCTGGTAGTGTACTAAACAGGGTTCTTCATAATTGTGTTAGGACTATATTCTTCAATCTTGATAGTAAATATATTTGCTCATTTCATAGACTTTTTTTTAACCATACACTATACATTAGGCCCTAGAAAATAGAAAAGTGAGCAAAAGATAGCCACCACTTCTGGTTGAATGGCGCTTCCAGTATGATGTGAAAGAATGCAGGTTGTATTTCTAGTGATTTTGTTCGGCAGTGTTCTTCCATGGAAACAGAACCAGTCAGATTTATTTTCCTGGTTTCCTTTTTTTTGAAGTCCCTGTTGTTCTTTAGTGAAAGTCAATATTCAGTTATTTTTGTTTATTCTTTTCTTTGTAATCATTATGCTAGCTCACTATAATGCCCTCGGCACTGAATCAGATGAACTCTAATTTTAGATTTAATTATCATTACCAATTATTGCTGAGATGATGAACTTTTCCTTTTTTTTTTTTCCTTATGGGGGATTAATGTCTTACAGCCGACAGTAAATACTATAGTTTGTACATGCATAACATCTCTCAGTTTTCCACATAACAATACAACCTCCACTAGGTCCTCCTCTGTCATCCTGTTCCAGGACCTGAACCCCCCCCCCCCAGAGTCTTTTACTTTGGTGCAATACACCAACTCCAGCCCACGTTCTGCTGAGTGTTTTCTCTTCGGATCTTGTTTTTCAACTTCTGCCGGTGAGTGAGATCATCCCCTATTCATCCTTCTGTTTCTGATTTATCTCAACATGATTCCTTCAAGCTCCATCAAAGGTGGGGTGAGGAAGGTGACATCACCATTTTTAATAGCTGAGTAGTATTCCATTGTGCATAGAGACCACAACTTGCTCAGCCATTCATGTGTTGTTAGACACCTGGGTTGCTTCAAGGTTTTAGCTGTTACAAATTGGATGGTGCACTTTTTCAATAGTCTTATTTAGTAGTTAGATCTCTTCAGCAATAGCTGGCCACTTGTGGCCTTTGCACAGTACTCTTTTCCTCACTGAGTATATATGATTTGGATATTACTAGAAATTTTTCGTCTCTATATTCATTGCAGATACATCTACCATAGACTTAGGTCCAAACTGGAAGTAACTTTGTAAAGTTTGCGGGGGAATGCAGGGGCTCTTGGTAAACTGGAGAGCACAGAAGGAACTTAATTCAGGGCCCAAGTCTCACTACTAGGTCAGAGGCCCCACAGTGGGTAGGGGAAAGGAGAGGAAGAAAGAAAAGCAGAAAGAAGGCAGCACATCTGACAAAGCACAGAATAATTTTACACATCAAATAAATGACAGAAAACATAACGCTAGAACCTTTGGGGAAGATACATGTTCTCGCATCCTCCTAGTATAGCTTTAGGTTCAGTCATCTTTGTGAAAACTTAACGCTAGAACCTTTGGGGAAGCTACATGTTCTTGCATCCTCCTAGTATAGCTTTAGGTTCAGTCATCTTTGTGAAAAATAAGCAGTAGGGAAGAAATGAAATCAAATCCATTCAAAAACTGTTCCCAGGAAGAAAAGGAAAAAACACAGCAGAATAACATATTTTCAACAATAAAAATAAGCTAAAAACATTTCTGACATGAACATTCATTCAAGCCAAAAATATACCCCAGTACAGGAAAACTATGCTCTAATATTTTTAACAAACAAATTGGAAGAACTTAAGAAAATAGTAGAAATTATAAAGGACCAACGTAAGGAACCACAAGGACCAAGGTTCCAGCCCCCTGCTTCCCATCTGCAGAGGGGAAACTTCAGAAGTGGTGAAGCAATGCTGTTGGTATCTTTCTCTCTCCTTCTCTGTCTTGCTCTACCAAATAAGTATTTTTATACGTGGAGGTAAATAATAACTGTATATAAAAGAATAAATTCTATTTACTCCCCCCCAAAAAAAAAGATAAAATAAAACCACCCTGTCAAATCAGCAGGGCTAGAGACAGTCAATGTTAGAGAAACCTGTTTTAATTAGTTTTGAGTCTAACAGATTAAAACTATTTCATTAGAGAATTCTGGGAAATTATGGGGGAGAGGAGAGGAAGGGGAATAGGAAGCACCAGAAATCTGTCTCCTTAACTGGAGTCACCTGCCCTGGCAGAATCTAGATACTGTGTTTCAGTATCCTGACATAATGAACTTTAAAATTTTTTTTTCATTTATTTATTACTGGACAGAGACCAAGAGGAATTGAGGGGGGAGATAGAGAGGGAAAGAAACAGAGACACCTACAGCCCCGCTTCACCACTCATGAAGCTGAAGGTGGAACCAGGGGCTTGAACCTGGGTCCCTGTGCACTGTAATGTGTGTGTTTAACTAGGTGCACCACTGCCTGGCCTTTTTTGTTGTTACATATGTTTCCGAAGTCTATTTTCTGTCTGTCTGACTTCCTTGCTCTCTTGGTTTGTTTTTGCATGGGTTTATTTTTCCATCCCAGCTTTGAGTTTCTGTGTGTCCTTCTCACTGTACTGAGAATTCTGTAGGCTATACATTATGGTCTTGTTTATCTTATCCAGCCATCTATGTCTTATAACTGCTTACAGTAAGCCAGTAATCTATACATTGAGCAGAGTGCTTTTCTGACTTTTATTATTATTATTTTTGACTCTAGGGTTATTGCTGGGGCTCAATGCCTGCACTATAAATCCACTGCTCCTGGAGGCTATTTTTTCCCTTTTGTTGTCCTTGTTGTTTATCATTGTTATTGTTGTTATTATTATTGTCATTGTTGTTGGATAGGATAGAGAAAAATGGAGAGAGGAGGGGAAGACAGAGAGGAGGAGAGAAAGATAGACACCTGCAGACCTCCTTCACTGCCAGTGAAGCGACCCCCCTGTAAGGTGGGGAGCTGGGAGCTCTAACTGGGATCTTTCTACTGGTCCTTGTGCTTTGCATCATGTGCACTTAACTCTCTGTGCTACCACCTGGCCCCCACTTTTCTGACTTTTATGAGTCATTCTAGCGAAATAATAAAATGCAAGTGAGTAGATGGGTTTGACAGGGGTCAGGGTGGAGCTGACAAAATCTCAAATCTTTAATCTGTCAGAAGAACAGGTGACAGACAACCCCGGCTTTCAGTTGGCATCTAAAGAAAGGGACATGGGGACCTTTGTAGGACTGAACCTTTAATCTATTGGATCTGATAATATTTCAGGGTGGATAGTGTCAGAATTGAATTCAATTATGGGATACCCAGCTAATGTCAGAAAATTGCCTGGTGGTATGTAATCCCTGCTGCCTTTCTCACAAATTAAATTTAACAGCACATTAAAGGATTTATACAGATTATACCCTATGAAAAGATGGATTTATCACAGTAATACAAAAAATGGATCAATTTAACACACACAGAAAGAAATATCAATGTAAGGGATAAAGACCTTCAACAAAAGTCTATCTCAGTGAGTGAGAGTTTTAATTAAGTATCTCAGGATGAACATACTTAGAAAACATACTTAGTTTTAATTAAGTATCTCAGGATGAACATACTTAGAAAACTAGGAATGAAAGGAAGCTACCTCGATATAGTAAAACTCATCTGTAGAAACTCCAAAGTATCATATTCATTGGTGAAAAAATTCTCAACAAATCAAATCAACAACATCAAGAGAATAATATATTAATGTGAGATGACATTTATTCCAAGGAGATATAGTTCAACATATATAAACCAATCAATATAATATAACAAATAGATTTTTTAAAAAAGCAGACTAACAGAAGCAGAAAACAGAATTGGACAGAGGATGAGTTAGAGAAAACGAAGAAAGAGGTGAAAGAGCTCAAAAAGAGATTGAGAGACACTAAAAACAACAACAGAGACATATGGGATGATCTCAAAAGAAGTAACATTCATATAATTGGCCTGCCAGAGGAAGAAAGAGAGGAAGGGGAAGGAAACAGTCTAGAGGAAATTATAGAAGAAAACTTCCCAGACCTGAACAACAGAAAGGACATTAAGATTCAAGAGGCCCAGAGATTTCCAAACAGAATAAACCCACACCTGAAGACACCAAGACACATCAGAGTCACAATGAAAAGTAAGGATAAAGAAAGGATCCTCAAGGCTGCAAGAGAAAAACAAAAAGTCACATACAGGGGAAAACCCTTAAGACTATCAGCAGACTTCTCCACTCAAACTCTAAAAGCCAGAAGAGAATGGCAAGATATCTATCGAGCCCTGAATGAAAAAGGGTTTCAACCAAGGATAATATATCCTGCTAGACTTTCATTCAAACTAGATGGAGGGATCAAAACCTTCTTAGACAAACAACAGTTAAAGGAGGCAACCATCACCAAACTGGCCCTGAAAGAGGTTCGAAAAGACCTCTTATAAACAAGAACATCACTATAATACTTGCAATATATCAGAGAAAACAAAAATTCATTGAACAATGGCACTACAATACATTAAATCCATAATATCAATAAATATCAGTGGCTTAAACTCACCCATCAAAAGGCACAGAGTGGGAGGATGGATCAGAAAACATAACCCAACCATACGCTGCTTGCAAGAATCCCATCTGACACAACAAGATAAACACAGACTTAAAGTGAAAGGATGGAAAACTATCATACAGGACTAATGGACCACAAAAAAAAGCTGGAACAGCCATTCTCATCTCTGACACAATAGATTTTAAACTAAATAAAGTAATAAAAGATAGGCAAGAACATTACATAATGATTAGAGGATCAATCAGCCAAGAAGACTTAACAATTATTAACATCTATGCACCCAATGAGGGACCATCTAAATAAATACATCAAACACCTATTGAAAGAACTTCAAAAATACATCAATATTAATACAATAATAGTGGGATATTTTAACACCCCACTCTCACACTTAGACAGATCAGCAAAGCAGAGAATCAACAAAGAAACAAGAGAATTAAATGAAGAGATGGTCAGACTAGACCTCCTGGACATCTTCAGAGCCCTTCACCCAAAAAAACTGGAATACACCTTCTTCTCAAATCCACACAACACATACTCAAGGATAGACCACATTAGGCCACAAAGACAGCATCAATAAATTCAAGAGCACTGAAATCATCCCAAGTACCTTCTCAGACCACAGTGGAGTAAAACTAACATTTAACAACAAACAAAATTTTTAAAAGACACAGAATTTGGAAACTAAACAACATACTGCTTAAGAACCACTGGGTCAGAGAGTCACTCAAGGAAGAAATTCAAATGTTCCTGGAAACAAATGAAAATAAAGACACAACCTATCAAAATATTTGAGACACAGCTAAAGCAGTATTGAGAGGGAAACTCATAGCCATACAATCACATATTAAACACCAAGAAAAAGCTCAAATAAATGACCTTACTGCACACCTCAAGGACTTAGAGGAAGAGGAACAAAGGAACTCTAAAGCAACCAGAAGGACAGAAATCACTAAAATTAGAGCAGAAATAAACAACATCGAAAATAAGAGAACCATACAGAAGATCAATGAAGCCAAATGTTGGTTCTTTGAAAGATTAAACAAAATTGACAAACCCCTAGCCAGACTCACTAAACAAAAAAGGGAGAAGACTCAAATTCATAGAATTGTAAACGATAGAGGAGATATCACAACTGACACCACAGAAATCCAGAAAATCAGAAGAACTATACGCCACCAAGATAGAAAATCTGGAAGAAATGCAAGAATTCCTAGAAGCATATGCCCTTCCAAAACTGAACCAAGAAGCACTACCAAACCTAAATACACCAATCACAGACAAAGAAATCAAAACTGTTATTAAGAATCTCCCCAACAACAAAAGTCCTGGACCAGAAGGCTTCACAAATGAATTCTACAAAACCTTCAGGAAACAGTACCCATACTTCTAAAGCTTTTCCATAATATCGAAGAAACAGGAACACTCCCTTCCACCTTCTATGAAGCCAACATCACCCTGATACTAAAAGCAGACAGGGACACAACCAAAAAAGAAAACTACAGACCAATATTTCTGATGAACATAGATCCTAAAATACTGAACAAAGTTCTAGCCAACCGGATACAGCAGTGTATTAAAAAGATTGTTCATCACGACCAAGTGGGATTCATTCCAGGAATGCAAGGTTGGTTCAACATACGTAAGTTAATCAATGTCATTCACCACATCAATAAAAGCAAAACCAAAAACCACATGATTATCTTAATAGATGCAGAGAAAGCCTTTGACAAAATCCAATACCCATTCATGCTCAAAACCCTACAAAAAATGGGAATAGATGGGAAATTCCTCAAGATAGTGGAATCCATATATAGCAAACCTACAGCCAATATCATAATCAATGGACAGAAGCTGAAAGCATTCCCCCTCAGATCAGGGACTAGACATGGCTGTCCACTGTCACCATTACTCTTCAATATAGTGTTGGAAGTTCTTGCCATAGCAATCAGGCAATAGAAAGGAATCAAAGGAATACAGATTGGAAGGGAAGAAGCCAAGCTCTCACTATTTGCAGATGATATGGTAGTATACACAGAAAAACCTAAAGAATCCAGCAGAAAACTACTGGAAGTTATTAGGCAGTATAGCAAGGTGTCAGGCTACAAAAATCAATGTACAAAAATCAGTGGCATTTCTTTATGCAAACACTAAATCTGAAGAAGACATCCAGAAATCACTCCCATTCACTGTTGCAGCAAAATCAATAAAATACCTAGGAGTAAAGCTGACCAAAGAAGTGAAAGACTTGTATACTGAAAACTATGAGTCGCTATTCAAGTAAATAGAAAATGATACCAAGAAATGGAAAGACATCCCATGCTCATGGATCGGAAGAATAAATATCATCAAAATGAATATTCTCCCCAGAGCAATATACAAATTTAATGCGATACCCATCAAAGTTCCACCAAACTTCTTTAAGAGAATAGAACAAAAACTACAATCATTTATTTGAACCAGAAAACACCTAGAATCGCCAAATCAATCTTGAGGAAAAGAAACAGAAATGGAGGCATCACACTCCCAGACCTCAAACTTTATTATAAAGCCATCATAATCAAAACAGCATGGTACTGGAACAAAAACAGGCACACAGACCAGTGGAACAGAATTGAAAGCCCAGAACTAAACCTCCATACCTATGGACATCTAATCTTTGATAAGGGGGCCCAAAGTATTAAATGGAAAAAGGAGGCTCTCTTCAATAAATGATGCTGGGAAAACTGGGTTGTAACATGCAAAAGAATGAAATTGAACCACTTTATCTGACCAGAAACAAAAATCAACTCCAAATGGATTAAAGACCTGGATGTTAGACCAGAAACAATCAAATACTTAGAGGAAAACATTGGTAAAACACTTTCCCACCTAAACCTCAAGGACAGCTTTGATGAAACAAACCCAATTGCAAGGAAGACTAAAGCAGAAACAAACAAATAGGACTATATTAAATTGAAAAGCTTCTGCACAGCCAAAGAAACTATCACACAAACAAAGAGACCCCTCAAAGAATGGGAGAAGATCTTTACATGTCATACATCAGACAAGAGACTAATCACCAAAATATACAAAGAGTTCAGCAAACTTAGCACCAAAAAAGCAAATGACCCCATCCATAAATGGGAAGAGGATATGAACAGAACATTCACTCCAAAGGAGATCCAAAAGGCTAACAAACATATGAAAAACCGCTCCAGGTCGCTGATTGTCAGAGAAATGTAAAATAAAGACAACATTGAGATACCACCTCACTCCTGTAAGAATGGCATACATCAAAAAGGACAGCAGCAACAAATGCTGGAGAGGCTGTGGGGACAGAGGAACCCTTTTGCACTGCTGGTGGGAATGTAAATTGGTCCAGCCTCTGTGGAGAGCTATCTGGAGAACTCTCACAAGGATAGACATGGACCTTCCATATGACCCAGTAATTCCTCTCCTGGGGATATACCTTAAGGACTCCATAACACCCAACCAAAAAGAGGTGTGTACTCCTATGTTCATAGCAGCACAATTTATAATAGCTAAAACTTGGAAGCAACCAAGGTGCCCAACAACAGATGAGTGGCTGAGAAAGCTGTGGCATATATACACAATGGAATACTACGCAGCTACTAAGAACAATGAACTCAACTTCTCTGACCCATCTTGGTCAGAGCTAGAAGGAATTATGTTAATTGAGCTAAGTCAGAAAGATAAAGATGAGTATGGGATGATCCCACTCATCAACAGAAGTTGAGAAAGAAGATCAGAAAGGGAAACTCAAAGCAGGATCTGACTAAATTGAAAGTAGGGCACCAAAGTAAAAACCCTGTGGTGAGGGGGAGGGTGGACATGTGGCTTCCTGGGCTGGTGGTGGGTGTTGGTATGCATGAGACCCCTTCTGTTTCATTTGGTTTAAATCCCCCCTGCTTAACACTATTCTATTTACATAACCACTGTTAACAAGTCCTACCCTCCCTTCAGGGCATTGGTTCAATCCCCACTGTTTCATGATATGTTTTTGCTCCACCCCCTCTCCTTGTCACACCCTGATCCTCTCCTTGTCACACTCTGATTGTCACCAGTCACTTTTCTCTCCACCCTCTCTATGTCACATCCTGTTTCCACCCTACTTGGCAAATATATATAAAGACAGCATTGTGAGTTTTAGAGTACTTTACCTTGAGTTTAGCTTAGCTCGTCTTAGATTGTGCTGCGTCCTGCATGAATAAAGAGATACTGCGTACAACCCAGCCATGAGTCCCTGGTCGTCTGTTACCCGCACATGAAGCCAGCCCGGCGAAAACAACATAACCCGGCGAAAACAGGTGGGGGTGGGTGGGGGATGAGGGTGGGTGTGGGTGGGTGGGATGGGACACAATCTTTTGGTGATGGGAATGGTGTTTATGTATACACCTATTAAACTGTAGTCATATAAATCACTATTTAATTAATATGAGAGGGAGAAAATTGATTGTATGTCTAAGGGACTTTTCAAAGTTAACCCAATTACCAAATAATGTGATGATAACAGTAACTATCCATTGTCTTCTTGAACCCTAAGACAGCAGGAACCTCACATCTCCACTATAGAGCCTGAATTTCCCCCAGTCCTGGGACCCTAGGGTAGGGCCCACTTTCCTGTATGCTTCTCCCAATTCTTATCAAATAATATTGCATCCACTGATTGCAACTTAATCAACATGAGTGCCACCCCAGCATGCATCACTTCAGACTGTGTCCAGAGACTTCAGGTGTGGAACGAGAACCCTTCAGCTTCATCACTCGGGTGAGACCTTTCCTTTCATAGTATACTCTAATTCCATCTCAGGTGGTTCACTTCCTAACAAAGTCCCAAAACCTAGATATAGACCAGGCTCCAGGAGATAGAGCATATGTTCACACGTATCCATAAACTAGGGCTAATATATACCTGAAAGCAGTAGTACACTAGAGTTTGCAGGGAATAACCCTCCAACACTTCATCTCCACTATTCCAACCTTTGGGTCCATGATTCTTCAACAATTCGTTTGACTTTGCATGTTAACTCTCTTTTCAGCCATCAGGTTCCTGATGCCATCAGGATGCTGGCCAGGCTTCCCTGGACTGAAGACCCCACCAATGTGTCCGGGAGCTCCGCTTCCCCAGAGACTCACCCCACTAGGGAAAGAGAGAGGCAGACTGGGAGTATGGACCGACCAGTCAACACCCATGTTCAGCGGGGAAGCAATTACAGAAGCCAGACCTTCCACCTTCTACAACCCACGACCCTGGGTCCATGCTCCCAGAGGGATAGAGAATGGGAAAGCTATCAGGGGAGGGGATGGGATATGGAGATTGGGTGGCGGGAATTGTGTGGAGTTGTACCCCCCCATATCCTATGCTTTTGTTAATGTCTCCTTTCTTAAATGAATAAATTAAAAAATTAAAATAAAATAAAAAAACTATACAGCCTTATTAACAGATGCTAAAAAAGTATTTGACAAGATTCAATACTCATTTATTATAAAGACCCTTAATAAATAGGAAATAAAAAGAAAGAAAGAGAAGAAGTCTCTTTATCATGGAGGAAGAAATTCACATAATTTTGATGGTGGGAATAGTGTGGAACTGTACCCTTGTAACATAATTCCTGTAAATCGTTATTAATAAAAATTCAAAAAAATCTCTTTAAAAATAGTTTAAAATATTTTGTGCATCAAAAATGTAGACAGAATGAAAGACAGCCTATTGAATGCAAGATGACATTTGCACATTATACATCAGATAAGAGCTTAATATCCAAGGTGCATAAATGATTCATACAATTTAACACCAAAAAAAAAAAAGTAAACCCAATTTAAAAATGGTAGGAGATTTAAATAAACACTTTTCCAAAGAGAAAATCAAGACTTTTCTATTAAAGGGACTATTCTAAGAAAACAGTAGAAGGAAAATTAAATGGCTCACCAACTTACAAATGCTAGTAGTATGGTTCTACCTGACCTCCTTGAGCAGAACTCACCCATGTGTCCTGGAACCTGCGCTTCCCCAGATCCCTACCCCACTAGGGAAAAACAGAAACAGGCTGCGGGGTGTGGATCCAACCAGCCAACATCCATGCACAGCACAGAAGCAATCACAGAAGCCAGACGTACCTTTTGTTCCCCATAATGGATTTTGAGGGATGCACTGGATCGACCTTCTAGTGGTGCATCCCGTGAGTCCCCATTCATTGCGGAAACTGACGGATCCTTCCCAGCCGACTGAATCCACATGGATCCCAGTCACTTTCAAAGCCAGCTTTTTTGTTGGCTACGGAAGAAGGGCAAACGCTAGAAGAAGAATGGATTTTGATCCATAGTCCCAGAGGAAGTGAGCGGAGAAAATGGCCAGTGGATTTGTAGTGTTAGCACTGAGCCCCGGAAATAACCCTGGTGGCAAAACAAACACAAAGAAGAGATACTATAGAAAGAAAACAAGAAAACAGTGAAGCTTCCACTTGTGTAATGGGGGGGGGGGTGCAGACTCGAGTCTGGATTGCACATAAAAAAAGGTGTAATAGTCATGTCAGCCTTAAAATATATATATATATACATACATACATACACACACATAGGAGTGGGGCGGTAGCGCAGAGGGTTAAGCGCCCGTAGCGCAAAGTGCAAGGATCTGCACAAGGACCCCGGTTCGAGTCCCCGGCTCCCCACCTGCAGGGGAGTCGCCTCACAGGCAGTGAAGTAGGTCTGCAGGTGTCTGTCTTTCTCTCCCCCTCTCTGTCTTCCCCTCCTCTCTCCATTTCTCTCTGTCCTATCCAACAACGACAACATCAATAACAACAACAATAATGACTACAATAATAACAAACAAGGGCACCAAAAGGGAAAATAAATATTAAATATATATAATAAATAAAATATAATTTTTTTTGCAAAAGTTGTTTTTTTTTTTTAAAGATTTAAGCCAAATGGTTACAAAGACTCCATCAAGGTGCTGACAACAAAGGGGAGAGCAGGCTGCCAGCGGTCAGAGCCTGTCACTCAGGATGCTGGACTGCACACGTGGGGGCCCCCAGCAGCCTAGGGACTTTTCACTTCCGAGGCACTGAAGGCCCAGGTAGAGGCGCTGCACCAAGAACCCGGGTTCGAGCCCCTGATGCCCACCTGCGGAGGGAAAGCCTCACCAGTGGTGAAGCAGGGCTGCAGGTGTCTCTCTCTCTCTCTCTCTCTCTGTCTCCCGCTTTCCTCTTGATTTCTGGCTGTCTCTACCCAATAAATAAGGATATATTTTTAAAAAGAGAAATGTGTAGATTATTACATAAAAAATAGTATGACATTGAACCACCGCATCTTGGAAGCCAGAGGGCTTGTTCGCCAATCGATGCGCACAGACGCGGTGGGTACCAGACGGAAAGCGCGCCCCGGGCACGCAAAGGACTGTGGGAGTCCTGGACCGCCGCGGGGAAAGCCCCGGGCACGCAAAGGATTGTGGGAGTCCTGGACCGCCGCGGGGAAAGCCCCGGGCACGCAGAGGATTGTGGGAGTCCTGGACCGCCGCGGGGAAAGCCCCGGGCACGCAGAGGCTGCCGGGAGTCCCGGCGCGGCACGCATCGGCTTCTCCCGAGCGGGCGGCCGCGGAGGCTGGGTTGCCGCGCCGCCCC
>NW_026647390.1:0-68921 GCF_950295315.1 Erinaceus europaeus | reverse complement strand
AGATAGAAATGGAGAGAGGAGGGGAAGACAGAGAAGGGGAGAGAAAAACACCTGCAGACGTGGTTTACTGCCTGTGAAGCGACTCCCCTGCAGGTGGGGAGCTGGGGCTCAAACAGGGATCCTTACTCCAGTCCTTGTGCTTTGCGCCACCTGTGCTTAACCTGCTGCACTACTGCCCAACTCCCAATATCAATCTTTTTATCTGTGCATGGAATGACACATTTCCAGATTATTCACTGTAACAAAAAGACTGGAAAACCACCTGCACATTGATCAATAAACAGGGAAATTGTACACCCATACAGCAAATCAGGAAGCAATGAAAAAGTAATTTCTGGGGAGTCGGGTGGTAGCGCAGTGGGTTAAGTGCACGTGGCGCAAAGCGCATGGACCCTGGCTTAAGGATCCTGGTTCGAACCCCCGGCTCCCCACCTGCAGGGGAGTCGCTTCACAGGTGGTGAAGCAGGTCTGCAGGTGTCTATCTTTCTCTCCCCTTCTCTGTCTCCCCTCCTCTCCATTTCTCTCTGTCCTATCCAACAACAACAATGACATCAATAACAACAATAATAACTACAACAGTAAAACAACAGCAACAAAAGGAAATAAATAAGTAAATATTTTTTTAAAAGAGTGGTAAAATTATGTACAGGCAAGGCTGTAGCTCAGTCAAAATTTTTTTTCCTACATATTAGCAGTAAGTCAAGAAGTTTAAAGTCTATCGAATAAAAGAGTTCCCAAAGTCCAAGATAGAGATATTGATGGAAAACAAGCAGTCGGAAATTTCCTAGAAATCACAAAATACTTGCCTTTAGCAACTAAGGGCCCCGCAGGAATTATATTGCGTTGTCAGAAGAGTCATGACACATTTTTTGCACAGAAAAACAGAAAAATACAACATGACTATTCCGATAACCCAACAGGAAGAAGACAAATATCCATACATCCTGGTAGTTTGTCTGAACCCCAACATCAAAGGAACTTATATTTTTCATTGGGAAAAAAAAAAAAAAAACATTACTCACAAAGGATCTAGACTTTGTGGCACAGTGGACAGAGCACTGAACACATAGATGTGACACTCTAAACTCTCTCATTAGTGAATAAACTTTTTAAAAAAAGGTCTTACAACTCAACTCATTTAGGTTTTCATACTGAAGTATAAAGCAGTGACCTCAAAATTCTAAATATATTTTTTAAAGAATTTTATTTATTTATTTGTTACTGGATAGAGACAGAAAGAAACTGAGAGAGAAGAGGCAAATAGAGAGGAAGAGAGACAGAGAGACACCTGCAGACCTGCTTTACCATCTGTGAAGCGACTCCCCTGCAGATGGGGAGCTGGGGGCTTGAACTGGGATCCTAACTAGTCCTTGCGCTTTATGCCACCTACGCTTAACCCGCTGCACTACTGCCTGACTCTCCAAGATTTTTTTTTTTTTTTTTAAACCAGACACTGACCAGCTCTGGCTTATGGTGGTGCAGGGGATTGAAACTGGGACTTTGGAGCCTCAGGCATGATAGTCTCTTTGCATAACCATTATGCTATCTATCCCTGCCTAAAATTCTAAATATTCTATATTCAACCAAATAATCAATCAAGAGAGAGGACACTGGAAACCCTTGTGCCCTGCTGATGTAAAAATACTGTAGTCACTATGGGAAACAGTATGACAGCTCCTTCAATTAAAAACAGAATTACCACATGACCTAGCACCACCCCCAAAGAACTGAAAGCAGGGTCATTAGCAGATATTTGTAAATGTGTCTTTATGAGAGAGGGCAAGAGTGGTCAAGAGAGAAAAAGACTAAAGCACTGCTCCACCATCCATGGTGTTCTACTCATTATTATGTCTTTGTTGCTCCCTCATGCAGTGCTACAGATTAAGCCCCAGGTATAGTCAAGCAGATGTTTTGCTGCTTAATCACCTTCCCAGTCAGGTCCAGGGCTTACTGTTCTGGAATTATATGGCTGTGATGGTAGCACAACATATTGAAGATACTAAAGTACTTTATGGGCCAGGAGATAACTCACCCAGTGGAGTACACACCTTACTATGCACAAAGACCCAGACCCCATGGATAGTACCAGGGTAAACTCTACTGATGTGAAGGAGCTGCTCTCTCTCTCTTCTTATCAGAAGCAAAAAAGAATGAAAAAGGAAATGTCAGCCCTGGGGAAGTGGAATTATCCCCTGGCTCTCACACTGCCAAAAAAGAAAAATGAAGTACATATACTTTAAAATGCCAAAATTTTAGCAGGGATATAGAATAAAAGTTATGCAAAAACACTTTCGTGCCTGAGGCTCCTAAATCTCAGGTTAAATCCCCTGCAGCACTATAAGCCAAAGCTGAGCAGTTATCCAATAAAAATAAATCATAAAGGGAGTCGGGCTGTAGCGCAGCAGGTTAAGCGCAGGTGGCGCAAAGCACAAGGACCGGCATAAGGATCCCGGTTCGAACCCCGGCTCCCCACCTGCAGGGGAGTCGCTTCACAGGCAGTGAAGCAGGTCTGCAGGTGTCTAGCTTTCTCTCCTCCTCTCTGTCTTCCCCTCCTCTCTCCATTTCTCTCTGTCCTATCCAACAACGACAACAACAATAATAACTACAACAATAAAACAACAAGGGCAACAAAAGGGAATAAATAAATAAAATAAATATTTAAAAAATATTAAATAAAATAAAATAAATAAATAAATCATAAAAATAAAATAAAATTTACAAGTAGCAAATTTTGCAGCCCAGGAGGTTGTGCAGTGGCTGTGCTAGAGTGGTGCTCTAGTGTTTTCTCTCCCCACCCCCCAACCTTAACAAATGAGCCTTAAAAATACATACATGCAGGGGTCGGGCAGTAGCACAGTGGGTTAAGCACACACAGCGTGAAGCGAAAGGACCAGAGTAAAGATCCCGGTTTGAGCCCCCGGCTCCCCACCTGCAGGGGAGTCACTTTACAAGTGATGAATCAGGTCAGCAGGTGTCTATCTTTCTCTTCCACTCTGTCTTCCCTCCTCTCTCCATCTCTCTCTGTCCTATTCAACAATGACATCAATAACAACAACCACAACAATGATAAAACAAGGGCAACAAAAGGAGGATAAAAAGCCTCCAGGAGTAGTGGATTTGTGGTGCAGGAACTGAGCCTCAGTAATAACCCTGGAGGCAAAACAAACAAACATACATATGAGACAAACTGCTCACGTTGTGCCATGTGGCTCAGTGATTCAGAAGCTTGACTCACTCTCTTTTTTTTTAATTTTTTAAAATATTTATTTATTTTCCCTTTTGTTGCCCTTGTTGTTTTTTATTGTTGTTGTAGTTATTATTGTTGTTATTGATGTCGTTGTTGTTGGATAGTATATAGAGAAATGGAGAGAGGAGGGGAAGACAGAGAGGGGGAAGAAAAATAGACACCTGCAGACCTGCTTCACCAACTGTGAAGCGACTTCCTTGTAGGTGGGGAGCCGGGGGCTCGAACCAGGATCCTTAAGGAGGTCCTTGTGCTTTGCACCACATGTGCTTAACCCACTGCGCTACCGCCCAACTCCCAGCTTGACTCATTCTACGCCCTCCCGTCCTGTCCTCAAAGACTGCCTTTCTGCTTCCCCCATCATTGCACAGGCCACCACTTCCCGGCTGCTCATCAGCTATGTGTGTCCCCATGACTTCCTCCTTTCTGAGTCTTGGGCAAGGCCTGCCTCTGCCTCACAGGACCCTTCCCTCCCCACCTACTCAGACCAACCCACCCAGAACCAGCAGTCACTCCAGATGAGCTGCCCAATGACCAGGACTGTGGTTACAAGTGTGTGTCAGCTGAGGGATATGATTTCACATAGGAACTTAATTATAGCTCAGGAACGGAGGGAGGGAGGAGACGTGGTCTGGACTAGACAGACAGGAAACAACCCTGCTTTGCGGCCCAGAGGAGGATATCTGCCAAGTTTCAGCAGAACTGGGATCCACAGGAAAACAAGTGTGATCCAGTCAGGCCCACGGGAGCTCACAGCTTTATGGAAACCATCTGTTGAGAAGCATCAACTGCTGATCCCACTATGTAGCACCCATCTGTGTGCAGACCAAGGTGATCCAGGAAAACAATAAAAAACCTGATTATCATGACTCACCGACCCTCAGGGCTCAGACACCTACTGCCTGAGACCATATTTGATTCTGTGAGGACTAAAGGAGAGGCATTATCTTGTTCCTCTAACTTCAGTGCCCTCCCTGACCCTGGAACTGCTTTGCTTTCTTTTTCTTTCATTTTAAATATTTTCTTTTCTTTTCTTTTTTAATATTTATTTATTCCCTTTTGTTGCCCTTGTTGTTTTATTGTTGTAGTTATTCTTCTTGTCATCGTTGGATAGGACAGAAAGAAATGGAGAGAGGAGGGAAAGACAGAGAGGAGGAGAGAAAGATAGACACCTGCAGACCTGCTTCACCACTTGTGAAGGGACTCCCCTGCAGGTGGGGAGCTGGGGGCTCGAACCGGGATCCTTAAACCAGTTCAGGTGCTTCGCACCACATGCGCTTAAGCCGCTGCGCTACCGCCCGACTCCCTTTATTTATTTTCTTATGAAGAAGACAGGACGGAGGGAGGGAGGGAGGAAGGGAGGGAGAGAGAGAGAGAGAGAAAGAGAGAGAGAGAGAGAGAGAGAGAGAGAGAGAGAACCAGACATAACTCTGGTACATGTGCTGCCAGGGATTGAACTCAAGATCTCATGCTAGAGATAGTCAAATGCTTTATCCACTATGCCACCTCCTGGACCACCTGGATAATATATATATATATATATATATATATATATATATATATTTTATAACTTTTATTTTATTTTTTTATTTTATTGTCTTTATTTATTGGACAGAGACAGCCAGAAATCGAGAGGGAAGGGGAGGATAGAGAGGGAGAGAGACAGAGAGACACCTGCAGCCCTGCTTCACCACTAGTGAAGCTTTCCCCCTGCAGGTGGTGACCAGGGACTCGAACCTGGGTCCTTGCACATTGTAACATGTGCGCTCAACCAGGTGCGCCACCACCCAGACCCTGGAACTATTTTTCTATAATGAAATCCAAGTTGTCAATACTGCAGATGCTGGGAATGGCATCCCCAGACCTGACTACTATACTCAGTCCTCCACTTACCCACTGCCAAGGGGGGTGTCACAGAGTTTCTGTTTGCACGCAGATGTCAATAGGGCACAGTGGTCAGGGATATAAGACCTGTCAAACCACCTGACATGGGCAGGTAGGAAAAGCATAAAGGAGGAGAAAACCTCTTTGGGAGGCTCTTGGGAAGAACAGGGCCCAGCTGGAGAAGTGTGAGTCATCTTTCTCTCTCCCCTATTGCTGACCCACATCTATCTCTTATTCTCTCTCTTTTTTAATATATATATATGTGTGTGTATATATATATATGTATATATATATATATATATATATATTATTGGATAGAGACAGACAAAAATGGAGAAGGGAGGGAGAAATAGAGAGGGAGAGAGACAGAAAGACATCTGTAGCCCTACTTCACCACTTGTGAAGCTTGCCCTCTGCAGGTGGGGACCAGGGGCTTGCACTGCAGTGTGAGTGCTTAACCAGGTGTGCGACTGCCTGACCCCTCCCTTATTCTCCAGGCCCCTTTCTGGTCAGCTTTTTTGACATTATAGCAGTAAGTCCCTACAGTCACCTGGTCTTCCCCCTGCCATCACATAACTTCTCCTCCTCCATACTTCAGGGGCCCCAGGCCCTCTTCTCTGTTATTCTTCCCAAGACCACATCTCCAAGCCAGGTGTGACCTTTCCCTGTCTGTTTTGTGTACACTTCTTTTTCTGAACTCTGAGAAGTTTCTCCCTAAAAGCAATGAAAAGAGACCTTCAGGCTAGAGGCCGTATGCCTTTTCAAGTTTCTGTAAAAGAGAACAGAAAGTAAAAGGATGAGTGAGAGAGCAGAGATTTAGGGGAGACATGGGTAGGGAGAAGCAGAGACAAACTTTATGTACCTCTCTATCCTTCAAAAATTTATACCACGGGTTAAGCGCAGGTGGCACAAAGCACAAGGACCGGCATAAAGATCCCGGTTCGAACCCCGGCTCCCCACCTGCAGGGGAGTCGCTTCACAGGCGGTGAAGCAGGTCTGCAGGTGTCTATCTTTCTCTCCTCCTCTCTGTCTTCTCCTCCTCTCTCCATTTCTCTCTGTCCTATCCAACAATGACGACAACAACAATAACTACAACAATAAAACAAGGGCAACAAAAGGGAATAAATAAATAAAATAAATGTTTTTAAAAAATTTATACCAATAAATAATTGGATGGTTCTTTTCCAAATGCTTTCCTTTGGACAAAATGCCTTTATGTGTTCATCCTCAAAAGGCAAGGAAAGCCAGAGGGCAGGCAAAATTAAAGCACCTGGAAAATGAAAAAGGCAAGTCACAAAAATGAATATGAAAAAATATACATCCATTTTTTTGAAAGAAAAAAGATTTACACAATCATAGTATGATCTAAAATAGAGATCAAAATTTACAGCAGGCAATTATGGGTGACTGGATTATGTGTGATGTTTATTATCTTCTCAGCACTTATCAGTGTATTCTGATGTCTACATTAAATAAGCATCATATAATGAAAACATTTTAAAATAAAAAGACAAACACATGCAAATTCTTCTGCTGAGTGCCAGTCTCACATTATAAAAAAGATGGATTTTCAAATTGCCATAGTCCTGGCCATTGGTGATATCTGATTAATTCCAAGCTCTTAGGTATGAATTTCCAAAGGTGTCTTTCATTACTTGTTACTAGCTAAGTAAAGGGCTTACCACAAGTAGCCCTTCCTTCAGAACCTTGGGCTCAGTGTCTACACTATAGAACACAAACTCAACCCTTTCAGAACTCACTTCCAAAAATCAGAGTCTTAGAAAGGTGCAAAAGCAAAACATGAGCCTGGTAGCTGCAGATATCAGCAAGTCAGATTCCTCATCTCACCTAAGTAATTTATCCAGAGCCCAGGTAAGGAATGGCTGGGTGGACAACAGGCAGCTGCCATGGGGCACTCGACATGGTCCCTTGGCAAGCAGCGACCACAGTCAATACCTGCCTCTGCCTACACTGCAAAGAGGAAGACAAATATTCTTCAAGTTCTGTCCAATTCAATCACCATTTACTGGCACCTACATTGCTGAGATCAGTGATCTGCTAAATACATAACAACACTGAATGATTCCCAATGCCACCCCTATACCCCAAACCCTGCCTGCAGCCTGCAAGTGGGAGCTGAAATAGAAAAGCCTCTCTAAAAATAAATCAGAGGTGGCAAGGTGCAAGGAAGAAGAAAACATCATGCCACTGCTGGCTTGAGCCTTGTGCATCCTGCTGGTTTACGTAGGGCCTATTCTGCTGAGCAGGGCAGGTACTGAGAGTCCTGATTTCCCTTCAGTTTCTGCTCACAGTCAGTACAGCTACACCCATTCAAACATGTCTGGGAAACACAGGCAAACATGACTTGAGCTGGAAGAGCAGTTATGAGCTTAAGAGGGACTCCAAGGGGCTCAAGCCACAGCTTTGTCATCTGTCAGCTACTTGAGTCAGTTCTTTTTTTATTAAATTTTTCTTTTTATTTATAAGAAGGAAACATTGACAAAACCATAGGATAAGAGGGGTACAACTCCACACAATTCCCACCACCAGGTCTCCCTATCCCATCCTCCCCCCCCCCCCCCCATAGCTTTCCTATTCTCTATCCCTCTGGGAGTATGGACCCAGGGTCATTGTGGGATGCAGAAGGTGGAAGGTCTGGCTATTGCTTTCCCGCTGAACATGGGCATTGACAGGTCGATCCATACTCCTAGCCTGCCTCTCTCTTTCCCTAGTAGGGTGGGGCTTTGGGGAAGCGGAGCTCCAGGACACATTGGTGGGGTCGTCTGTCCAGGGAAGTCTGGTCAGCATCATGCTAGCATCTGGAAGCTGGTGGCCGAAAAGAGAGTCAGTTCTTCTTCTTTTTAAGATGTCCCTTTCTTTTTCTTTCTCTCTCTCTCTCTCGTTTTTAAAATTATCTTTATTTATTGGATAAAGACCGCCAGAAATCAAGAGGGGAGGGGGAGATAGAGAGGAAGAGAAACAGAGAGACACAACACTGCTTTACCACTCGCAACCCAAGTCCTTGTGCATTGTAACATGTGCGCTCAACCAGGTATGACACCACCTGGCCCCTTAAATCAGTTCTTTAATCTCTCTGGCCCTGTACCCCCTTATCTGCTCACAGGGAATACTAGTCCCCACACTAGGCAGGTTGGTGCAGCAGCAGCAAATGAACTCATTCATGGGGTGATGTCTGCCCCAAGGGAGAGAGCTCAAATAAAGGCAATTTTCCTTCCTTCTGTGCACATTTGGGTCATCATTTTCCTTTGTTCCTTTCCCTTTATCAGACTCATCAATCTCTTAGATCAGACATTTTTGTTTTTTTCTCTGATGAGTCCCATTCACCTAGATGCCTGGTCAACTAGTTGACTGTTCATTTCTTTAGTTCTAAGGGTCTTCTCATGGTCTTGGTGCAGATACAGGGAGCAGAGATACTAGGCCTTGTCATTATTGGGTCCCCCTCTCTCCACTGACCTGGAATGAGAGTCTACAGAAGGCCCCAAGGCCTGCCAAAGCTTTTACTTCTGCTTAGTGACAAATAAGAAATTAGTGAGTTCAAAAGTAGGTGGTGTTCAACACTAGTCTATCCAGTCAAGCAGGTACTTTCCAAACTGGAAAAATTAGATTTGGCCAGTTATCCCTTTGTAGATAGGACCTACTATGCAGTTGTGAAAGATACTGGGCTTTGATCACCTTGTTTCAAATCCCAGCTCTGAGACCGACTAGCTGTGCAGCTTATGTCACTTTTCTAACCAGTGGGAGTCTCAGCATCCACATCTATAAAAGGCAGATCATGATGCCTACCTCTCAGGATTTTGTGGATTAAGCAAGATAAGGAACATAAAGCTACTAGAACAGTGCTAATGAGAACCATATTTCAATCAGTTACTGGTTATCTACTGGCTTCTAGTTGGAATGAAAAGAGTATTAGACACAGGGGCCCTTTCAAAGAACTCACCAACTAATAGCAGACTCTAGAATGCAGGCACAATATGAAATGACTTGCCAGCCAGGGTTCTGGCTGGTGCCTTCCTGCTCTAGGGGAAGAATGCCACTTAGGTTGACCCTTACATCTAACAAGTCCTTGGTGATCATCTCTGCACAAACCACCTGAGAGCTCCATCGAGAAGCCAATTTCTGGGGAGATGATCTTTGATCCTGGATAATAAACATCCACCCAGACTGAGAATGTGACGTGATGATACACTGCGGGTCACTCCCTTGTAGCTCAGTAAGGTCTCGGACTCAGAGAACATCAAAGGGATAGGCTAGTTCTTTCTCACAATGGTAGGAGAAAGGAGGGCAAGGTTCAGGCCTGAGTCCACAGACAGAAAGCAGCATATGGGCAGAAGCAGCATTGGGAGGGCTGGAAGCAGCTTGTGAGATGTATTCTTGGCTGTTTAAAATGTGCCCAGGGTACAGTACAAAAATAAATTAAAACCAGATGTCTTTATTTTGTTTTTATTGGCACTTATACTTCAATTATCAATTCCTCTATTCTTTGTTCCACTAATTCAAGATATTAACTGGGTGCTATGCACTAGTCCGGGTACAGAGGGTGAAGGGAAAGGCAACACCTACATCTGGCAAGTTGGTGTTACCGCAAGTGAGCATGTCATTCATGGGGTGATGCCTGGCCCTAGGGAGGACTTGAATCAAGGCAACTTTATTTCCTTCCTTCCTTCTTCCTTATCATATGTGCACATCTGGGTCACTTTCCTTTTCTCTTCCTCCTTCACCCAACTGAAAGCACACTATCAATCCCTTGGAGCAGAGATAGCTTATGAGCCCCACCACCCTACATGCCTGGCTCACAAGTTGGCTGGAGGGGAAGATAGTTTGCATTCTGGCAGTAGAGGAGAAGACAAGGCTACTCTAGGCTTGTTGGGTACAAAGACAGGGTGCTTTGACAGGGTGCAGATATGTCTACTGGTCAGAAAACAGACTACAAAGTAGACTTAATATGTTTCTGAGAGGTCCCAAACTGAAGGGTATGAAAGGCAGATTCTAAGAAGAAGCTGTACATACTGTAGGGTATTAAGATGCCTGAAAGAAAGGCCACAGGAACCACATACCAAGGAAGAATATAATTAGATTAACACAATTTTAATTGGATGCATTCGACAGTTTGGGAATTTCTTTACCTGGGTATTGTTTTTTTTTTTTTTTTTGCCTCTAGGGTTATCGCTGGGGCTCAGCACCAGCACTATGAATCTACTGCTCCTAGAGGCCATTTTCCCCATTTTGTTGCTCTTGTTGTTATTATTATTGCTGTTGTTGGATAGGACAGAGAAATCAAGAGAGGCGGGGAAGATAGAGAGGGGGAGAGAAAGATGCAGACCTGCTTCACCACTTGAGAAGTGGCCCCCTGCAGGTAGGGATGGGGGAGGGAGGGCTTGAACCGGGATTCTTATGCCAGTCCTAGCGCTTCAGCTTCACACCATGTGTGCTTAAACTGCTGTAGCACCCAACCCCCAACCTGGTTTTTTTTTTTTTAATTAGGAGATAGAAGATTACTACTCCTTGGGCTGGTGAAGCAGTTCACTTCGATACTGTTTTGCTTTGCCATGTATACAACCCAGGTTTGAGAAATGGAGAGAGGAGGGGAAGACAGAGAGGGAGAGAGAAAGATAGACACCTGTAGACCTGCTTCACCACCTGTGAAGTGACTCCCCTACAGGTAGGGAGTCGGGGGCTCAAACCGGGATCCTTCTGCTGGTCCCTGCGCTTCGTGCCACGTGAGCTTATCCCGCTGCACTACCGCCCGACTCCCACAAACATATATTTTTAAAGATTCTTCCTGTCTATAAGATTTCCTCTGCCGTGGTCTGGGAGGTAGTGTAATGGATAAAGCAATGGACTCTCAGGCATGAGGTCCCGAGTTCAATACCCAGTAGCACATGTACCAGAGTGATATCTGGTTCTTTCCCTCTCTCCTCCTATCTTTCTCACTAATAAATAAAATATTTAAAAAGAATTTTCCTCTGCCTTTCAGACAGAGCTCTCTTTAAGACAGTCTTTTCCTTCAGTTCAAACATTACCTTCTCACTGAGGCCTTTATCAAGCTCTTCATTTAAAACTGCCATTACCTTATCCCCTGCTTTATTTTTCAACACATCATTTCTCACCACTTGACACACTACCTATTTAAGTTTGGCTCTCCCCCATACCACAAAGAAAATATTTTATCTTCTCTGTTTTCTCTTTCATCCTCAGTGCCCAGCACCTAATAAATATCTGCTGAATGAATGAAAGAACAGGGAGGAAAATAATTGGAAACAGATTTAAACTCATCTTGGATCTTCAGCAATCGGAAAGAAACTTTTATTGCTGATCTAATTGACAGTGTGAGGGGGGTTCAAAATCCAAGGATCAGATACTGAATTTTTTTTTTCTTCTGTCCTCAAGAATTCCCTAAAAGGCTTCCCAGAGCACATGCTGTCTCAAATATTAGTCTGGGAAAAAACTAGACTTAGAATCTCCAACTGCCATGAAAGTGATGCTCTAAGCTTAAAATAAGAACCAGGATCAGCCAAGTCACTATGTGTGTCTAGAGGCCCATGATCCCTGCAGTAGTTTCCTGTTGCCACTGTAACAAATTACTAAAAAATCTAGTGGCTTAAGATAAAACACATTTATTCTCTTACATTTCTGAAGGTTAAAAGTACAAAATTTGTTTCTCTCAGCCAAAATTGAGGCTTTGGTAGGCCAGGGCTTCCTCCAGAGGTCCTAGGGGAGGATTTATTTCCTTGTCTTTTCCAGTTTCTAGGGTTGCATTCTTTGCATTCCCTGGCCTCTTTCTCCCTCTTCAGAGCCAGCAGTGTAGAATCTTGCTGTGATAGTCAGAGTGCCATTTTCTCCTGTATCAAATTTCCCCCTGCCTCCTTCTTTAAAAGGACACTTATGATTGCACTTAGGCCCTACTCAAGTAATCTAGGATAGTGTCCCCATGTCAAGTTCCTTAAATGAATCACATCTGCAAGTGAATTTTGTCATGTAAGGTAACATCCACAGGTCCTAGGGGATATGGCCTGGATTGATTTTTTTTTTAATCTTTTTTGTTGCTTACCTCAAGTTTTTAAATATATATTTTTTATTTATTCCCTTTTTGTTGCTCTTTTTTTATTGTTGTAGTTATTATTGTTGTTGTTATTGATGTCATCATTGTTGGATAAGACAGAGAGAAATGGAGAGAGGAGGAGAGAAAGATAGACACCTGCAGACCTGCTTCACCACCTGTGAAGCGATTCCCTTGCAAGTGGCAAGCCAGGGGCTCGAACCTGGATCCTTACGCTGGTCCTTGCACTTTGCGCCACCTGCGCTTAACCCGCTGCACTACCGCTGGACTCCCCGCCTGGATTATTTTAGGGGAGGGATGAGAGATGGGGGCCTCTCCAGTTATCAATAAGGATAAGAGACTCCAAAAGTTCAGAAGAAACACAATTCAGACCTCCCATCCACATGAAAGAAGAGTCAGACTGGTAATCCTGACAGTGTCCTGGGGTCAGGGTTTTTCTTTTGCTGCAATTGCTAGCTGTTAACAAGAGGGTGAGTTAATCTGATAGAAAGCTGGGAATTTTAACCCTCACAGGGTCTCTTTAAAGGGTGGTTTTCTGAAGGGCCCACTGAGGAATCCACTCCAGGATGCATGTGCTAATGGTGAGGAAGGACCCGTCAGAATTTCTGGGTTGTCCTGAAGGCTTTTTACAGAAGGGGAAGCTACAAAGAACTGGTCTGGGCTGGACAAACAAGCTTAAGATCAAGGGTGGTAAGCTTTGTCTCAAGAGAATAACCTAAAGTGAACAGATCTAAGAATCCATCTGGCTCTGGGAAGGAAAGCTAGTAAAATCAACATACCAGGTCAGTTAGAAATGCCCAGTACCAGGAAGGATAGGTTAGTGATAATACACATGCTACATATTACCAACTCTGCTCTACATGACGTTTCTGGGAACAACAGGAAGGCGGTTTCAGCCCAGATTCTAGAAGACTTGGAGAAGCGAAGCATGAGAAACATAACCACAGGCAGGAGTAGACAGCAAAATGGTTATGCAAAGAAACTCTCATGCCTGAGGCTCCAAAGTCCCAGGTTCAAACCCCTGTACCACCAGAAGCCAGAGCTGATAAGTGCTCTGGTTAAAAAAGAACTAGTAGGAAAATAATGGAACAGTGACTCTTTGCCATGGATGATTTTGTCCCTTATGGGCATGTAGCAACACCTGGCTTCTGTGCGTTTGCATGTATGTGTGTGCATGCATGCATGTGTGCATGTATGCATCTACCTAGAAGGTAGCACCTAAGGATAATGCTAACTATCCTTGTACAGAGACAGCTCATATAACAAAGAATTAGTTAGCCTAGAATGTCTATGAGTTGCGAAGAAAAGGGATTGGAGACAAAGAAAGCAAAACGAATGCTATGGACAAGAAAATGTTTTAGGCAATTAAGAGAAACTGTAAAAACAGTTTGCTTGCTTGTTTGGAAAAGCAGGTGGTGAGTAGAGCTCTAGCTTCTGGCAAATCCAAGGACTGCCAATTTGTGAGGAGCAATCAGGCCGGCAGACTGCTGTGTATGTAGGGCAGCATGCTTGGCTGGCGTTGGCCTTGGGAGAGCTAAATTGGCTCATGCTTCTGTTAGAGTAGTAGCCAAGTAATTCTGTCTCTGAGGTCACAACTTGTGTGAGGAAGTGCCAAAAAAAGCAGTGATAAGATAAGTATCAATAGTTACAGTAGATTACAAAGGAAAGTAATGAAAATCCATTTTAGAGATCTATTAGTACAATAACACAGGAATGAATTTAAGCATAAGGTAGCCAGGTTTCCCCTAACACCCAAGAGCCTTTCCCTTCAGTATCCTCCTCATGAGAGAACTCTTTGAAAGTGGTGCTGCTATTAGCTGTGGAGAATTCAGTAATGGTCTCGGGAGAGGTGCTGAAATGATGAGGTAGGCTGGGTAGAAGGTAAGCTTGAATAAAAAGGAGTTCTGCAATGTGCTTTCCAGAATGCCAAGGGATGTTTAGCAGCAGAAGACTCCCTGCCTGAGGTTGGACTCATGTGCCACAGCCTGCAGATTAGGGAAGTAAGTGGTTGAGAAAAACATTTCTCCCTGAGTTCACTATCTCAGAATCCAGCTCAGCAGAAAGGGGACAAGCCAACATTTGCTGAGGTTCATTTTCATCCTTACAAAGAGGAAATAAAAGCTCAAGTCATGGACTCATATCTAAGTCTGCTCAATATCAGATTCACTCTAGCTCTTCTCATGGCTTCTTCACAGACAGAAAGAGCTACAGAGACAGGCAAGGATATGAGCTGCTAAAACGCAGAAGCCAGGGCCCCTGGAAACCACAGAAGGAGCCAGCTCTGTTAACATTGGCACATACAGAACCTACTCTCAGTTCCTCCAGTCTTGTCCTCCTTCAAATTCTTTTTGCTGTTTTCTTCTACACATCCCTTCCCCCCCCTTCCCAGACTCTGTACCCCTCTTCTTACCGTTCTCTAATTTGCCCCTCTTCCTAATAACCTATGACACTGAGAGTATACCTGAAACATTACTAGTGAAGTTACATAAATTACCTTTCCTATTCTGTTTTGATTTTTAATGTGGTCCTGGGAAATGAACCTAGGGCCTCACACACCTGTGATATTGCTGAGTCACTTCTTTAGCTCAATTTTTAATTAATTATTCTTCTTTTACCCAACTGCTGCTCAGCTCTTGTTTATGGTAGGGTGGGGCATTGAACCTGGGACTTTGAAGCCTCAGGCATGAGAGTCTCTTTGCATAACCATCTTGCTATCTACCCTTCAGCTCAATTTTCTATTCTATACTTCATTTGGGGGGAGAGGAACAGGGAGGAAGGGAGAATAAGAAAGAGAATGAGAGAGAGATGAAGAGACACCAAAGTGACACTCTCCCACCCATGAAGCTGTACTGGTACTCCCTGGTGTTCCCATGTGGCAACAGTGACTGAGCACAGGGCCTGACTCACACAAGGCATGTGTCTTCCTAACTGCTGAGCTCTGCCCGAGGCCCCATTTATCTTTCCTGTTTTCTATATTTTAGTAGAATATGCTTGACCTTTCTTCTTCTTCTAGCGTTTGCCCTTCTTCCGTAGCCAGTCAACAGCATCAGGTTGAGCCTGATGTAAAGTTTCGAGACCTCCTTTGAATCTGGAGAGGTGGCAGTCGTTGACTATGTGGGTCATAGTCTGTCTGGAGCCGCAGGGGCAGTTCGGGTCGTCTCTGGCTCCCCAGCGATGGAACATAGCGGCGCACCGGCCATGGCCTATTCGATAGCGATTGAGGAGGGCCCAATCATAACGTGCTAGGTCAAAGCCGGGTTGACGCTTGCAGGGGTCTGTGATGAGGTGTTTGTTCTTGACCTCAGCTGACTGCCAACTCTGTTTCCAAGAGACTGGAACAGAGAAGTTCAGTGTAGGCGTAGGGGACCAGATTGGGTGACGAGACGTCAAGCGTTGGACAGGGTGGGCGAAGATATCCACGTATATTGGCAGGTCCGGTCGAGCGTAGACGTGGGAGATGAACTTAGATGATGCCGCATCCCGACGAATATCTGGCAGGGCGATGTTGCTAAGAACTGGCAGCCATGGAACCGGGGTGGAACGGATGGTTCCAGAAATTATCCTCATGGAGGAATATAATTTGGAATCGACCAAGTGGACATGGGGGCTACGGAACCATACTGGGGCACAGTATTCTGCAGTGGAATAGCATAATGCCAGAGATGATGATCGTAGTGTGGAAGCGCTCGCGCCCCATGAGGAGCTGGCCAGTCTTGCAATGATGTTATTCCTCGTGCCCACCTTTGCTGCAGTTTTTATGAGATGTTCTTGAAATGACAGAGTGCGATTGAGAGTAACGCCAAGACAGACTGGCTGGGCTTCATGCCGGATTCTCGTATCGCCAAGCTGCGCATTAAGCTCACGCGAGGCCGAGTAGAATATGCTTGACCTTTATGTGCTTTGACAACAGCTAAATTGAATTGCTAACTTCTGTGAACACTTTAATTCCTCCTGTGTATCAACAACCCTAAATTATGGGAAGGGGGTTTGTTATTGTAGCCATGTTCTGGGAACTGATTCTGTGTGGCTAGGAACTCAAAATCAATCATTTTAACTGCAACTAGAGGAATTCAGATTTAATATGAAGGAGAATTTCCTTACAACCAGACTAGTGCCATAGTCTTCTACTTAACTGGTCTACTTGCACTGTCTCAATTTGATCCACTCCTGCCTTATTTTTTAAAAAAATTATTAACAACAACAATAACTACAACAACAATAAAAAACAAAGGCAACAAAAGGGAAAATAAGTAAATTAAAAAAAAAAAAAAAAAGCACATATTACCAAGAATAAGGACCTAGGACAGGTCTGCAGGTATCTTTCTCTCCCACTCTCGATCTCCCCATCCTCTCTCAACTTTTCTCTGTCCTATATAATAATAATAATTTTTAAAAAGAAAGAGTAGTCTGGGAGGTGGTGCAGTGGATAAAGCAGCAGACTTTCAAGCATGAGGTCCTGAGTTCAATCCCCGGCTGCACATGTGACGTCTGGCTCTTTCTCTCTCCTCCTATGTTTCTCATTAATAAATTTAAAAAATTATCTTTTTATTTATTTATTGGATAGCGACAGCCAGAAGTCGAGAGAGAGAGAAGGGAGAGACAGAGAGACATCTTCAGCCCTGCTTCACCACCTACCAAGCTTTCCCCCTGCAGGTGGGAACCTGGGGTTTGAAACCAGGTCCTTTCGAATTACAACATGTGCACCTAACCAGGTGCACCACTACCTGGCCCAACTTCTACCTTATTAACACAATCAGTTCTAGCTTTAAAACTATCAATGCCCGAAAAAACATAATGAGGAAACAGGCCTATGTGAGGTTAATTTTCTTCATATCTTTCAAATAAAACAACATAGTTCAAAAGATTAAACACAGAAACAGTTAAGAGACTCCAATTGTCTTCTACTGAACCAGACAGTAAAAGAAATTAGTGAAGAGCACAGACCTTGCATGCATGCTGAGGTTCCGGATTTGACTGCCAGCACTACTGATGCCTGGGCTGAATGGTGGTGCTCTTGTGTGTCACTCCTAAAAATAGTATCTTTTTTTTTTATTATTTTTAATTTTTAAAAAATATTTATTTTCTCTTTTGTTTAGTTATTGTTGTTACTGATGTCGTCGTCGTTGTTGGATAGGACAGAGAGAAATGGAGAGAGGAGGGCAAGACAGAGAGGGGGAGAGAAAGACAGACACCTGCAGACCTGCTTCACTGCCTGTGAAGCGACTCCCCTGCAGGTGGGGAGCCGGGGGCTCGAACCAGGATCCTTAACACTGGTCTTTGCACTTTGCATCACGTGCGCTTAACCCGCTGTGCTACTGCCCAACTCCCCAAAATATTATCTTTTAAAAGAAAGAGATCAGTAAAAATGTAAAGGCATTCTTCATTTAAAATGTCACTTGTGAGCCAGGAAGATGACTTATTAGCCTGTTAGGACACAATAAGTATATGCCGAAGATCCTAGAGGCTATAGGTTCAATCCCAGGCATCACTTTATGCCAGTATTGAATAGTGTGCTCTGGTCTCTTATCTCTCATTCTCCTCTCTCTCAAAATAAATAAGAAACTAATTAATTTATTTATTTATTACCAGAACATTTCTCAGCTCTGGCTTATGGTGGTGCAGGGGATTGAACCTGGGACTTTGGAGCCTCAGGTATGAGAGTCTGTTTGTATAACCATTATGCTATCGACCCCCACCCTAAAATAAATATTTTTAAATGTCATTTATAGTCAGTGCAATGGGTTTACTGTTTCTATGGTAAATAAATTAATGAATTCTTTTTTTAATTAAGATTTTTTTTGTACTGATAATTTTTTTTCTACCAGAGCACTGTTCAATTCTAGCTTATGGTGGTACCAGGAACTGAACTTTCAGCCTCTAGGATATGAGGCCTACAATTACTGTGCTCAGGTATAAAAATCTTTTGCATAACCACTCCATTGGCCCTAGTTAATAGTTTTCTGTATGCCTCTGTTTTAATTCTACAATGGTAAACACAGGTTCTTGTGGTCTTTAATCATTTTTAATAGTGTGAAGGGGTCTTGAGGTAAAAAGATATTTAATAATCACTGTTTAACAACAGTCTAAAGTTGATTTAGAAACAAACTTTCAAGGATTGGGAGGGGGTGTTCTAAGAGTGGAAGAGTTCTAAGTTTAGGAGTACGAGGTCCTGAGTTCGATTCACAGTGTTGCCTGCACCAGAGTGCTGCCCTGGCTTCGCTCCTCTTTGTTCCATGAAATAAATAATAGAAACAAACTTCTTTCAAGACCCAATCTGGGGGCCAGGTGGTAGTGCACCTGGTTGAGCACATGTTACAATGCGCAAGGACCAAGGTTCAAGCCCCTAGTCCCCACCTTCAAGGGGAAAGCTTTGCGAGTGGTGAAGCAGGGCTGCAGGTGTCTGTCTCTCTCACGCACTATCTCTCCCTTTCTCTCAATTTCTAGCTGTCTCTACCCAATAAATAAATAAAGATAATTAAAGACCCAGTCTGAAATCCACTGAAGTCAATACTAATTTGCTGCTCTAAACAAGTACTCCTGAACATCAACACCAAATACAGTAACTACTGGCTAAGATTTTAGAAACCTTTTTGTGCCTGTGCATTTACTTCCCAAGTGGGCTCCACACACTTCAGAGGTCAGAGCAGCTAAGGACTATCTCTGAAGCATCTGTCATAGTACTTGGCACACAGAAGTGCCTCAGATAGGAAAGAATAAGGTAAAGAGGCAGCCCTACAGTTTTTTTGGACCTGCAAGACAGCATACAGGTTATGTAAACAGCTCTCATGCCAGAGGCTCTGAGGTTCCAGGTTCAATCCTTAGCACCACCACAAGCTAGACCTGAGCAGTGCTCTGGAAATAAATAAATAAATAATCTGATAAAGCCATAGCCTCATCTTTGCCAGTGTAGACCAAGAAAGGAGACTTCTAGCTGGGGCTAGAGCTCAAAGCTCAGGGACATATTGGGTAAATGACCTATGGACATGTAGAGTAGCTGTCACCGTGGCTACCTACTGCTAAAGTGAATGACAAAGCAAATCAACTTAACTCAGTAGTTCGCTCTGTTCAGGGGGACTCATCCCCTCTTAGGGAGCCTCCCAAGTCCTCCTTCACCCTGTCACATTTCCTTCAGAGGGAAGAACTTGCTATGGGCTTGAAAACAGAAGAGCCCCCTGCCTGAGACCTTCCTGCACAATCCACAAACAAGGTAACCCCCACAGCCTGACAGACACATGGGCTCAGCACCCTGTTTAGCGACAGGAAAGCCCACAGTGTGTTAAAGGCAGACAAAAGGAAGTGAGGCCCATAAACAGCTACTGGAACCACTGAACTTCAGAGGTTAAAACATATCAGACAGGAGCCCCATGTTTCCCCTGGCCCCCAGCAGGGACTCTATCCAAACTTGGCCTCCTAAATAGCTGGGACAATGAACATCAAATTAAATTCCCTGGAGCTCCCTTCTGAGAGTTCCTAAAATCTGCCAGGCATCCTGAGAATAAACAGGGAAATAGTAATGGGAAGGCCAAGGCATTGTTCAACCTCTGGTGAGAATGCACTGCCCCAGCAGAGATGGAAGAAACAATTTTTAATGACCTTAAAAATTATTTATTTCTGGTAGTCAGGCAGTAGCGCAGCAGGTTAAATGCAGGTGATGCAAAGCGCAAGGACCAGAGTAAGAATCCCAGGCTCCCCACCTGCAGGGGAGTCGCTTCAAAGGCGGTAAAGCAGGTCTGCAGGTGTCTTTCTCTCTCCCTCTCTGCCTTCCCCTCCTCTCTCCATTTCTCTCTTGGGAGGTGGTGGTTTAGCCCCTGCTAGTTTGGCGCGCCCCTTTGCCCCCGCCCCCTGCCCCTACGGACTTTCAGGGTTCTTGCCGCTGCCGCTGGAGGAGAAGGATGCAGGACAGATCTGTGTGGTGATTGGTTTGGGTTGGTTTTTGAATCACTGTTCGTGAATAAAGAAATACAGCTTCTCTGCCCAGCCGTGTATCCTCAAGTCTCTGTCTACCGCCACGAAGCTAGCCGGCCTGCTGGCACACCCGAACATTAACGACAAATGGCACCCATGTGGACCTGACCTGCGCATCTCTCAGATAAGTGAAGACAATTTGGCTACCTATGAACTATGGCCTTCTCTTCTGCTTGTGAAGAGATCTCCAAAGGCCTCTGCCCTTTCTTCACGAGACTGTTTCACTGTTTCTGGAACATTTATTTCTGGACCACTCTGTGGTTTCCGCCCAACGCCAGCCCGCAGGAGCCCAACGCCAGCCCTTTCCGCCACATGGCGCGGGGCATTGGGCACGGGCTCCCTCCACGCTGCTCGGCCACTGGGGGCAGGGCAGCAGACATGGTGGGAAGGGCTGCAGCCCATACTGGCCGCCACTCCGGAGCACCTTGGCCTGCACCTTCTGCACGGCCGGCCCGCCTGACCCTCCTGCTATGAAGTCTGGGCAGATCCTGGACCACCTGGAGACCGTGGGTTCCCTGCTGAAACTGGGCCCCCTGGCTGAGATCCCCAGCTTGGGTCTGAAGGCAGACGAGCTAGAATATGCAGAGATTCGTCCAGAGATCGCAACCTACAATTCCTTGAGCTGAAGCTGCACAAGAGGCCACCGCTAGACAACGCACTCCCCAAACGGCTAAGACAGTATAGATCTAAATTCGTGTTTAAAATGACATGTATTTGTAACAAAGGTTTCTCTCCCTGTGTATTAAAGACCATGTTTACGTGTGTGTTTAAAGTTTGGTAAACATTAACTTTAAGGTTAAAAATGTAACTTTAAGGCTATATTCTTACCAGAGTTAAATGAAAAAGGTTTTCAACGTAATTCTCATAAAGATAAAATTAACTTACATTTAAAGTCTGAGGTAAAACTTAGTTAAAAATCAATATATTTTAACTAAGCTGGTAAAAAAAAACAAAACCTGCATACACCTAGGGTGTGTCTCCATCTTAAATGGGTGTAACAAAAGGTTAAATAGACTTGTTGATATGTAAAATTCTCGATTACCTTCTCAGTTAGAAATGGTAGATTACACAATGGTTATGCTAATGATTCTCATGCCTCAGGCTTTTTTTCATGGTTCTTCTGTTTACCTTTCCACATTTTATTGTTTAAACTCTAAACAACTTTAAAATCATACTAAAAAAGACTTCCAATTGTAATAGAGTTATTAATTGTGGTAAACTAACCTGCTATAAGTTTTGTTTCATAAATAAGTAAATTGCTGTCAAGTTCTCTACAAAAAAGTGGAATTCCAACGGCTGACCTTCCTCATACAACAATTCATCCCCCCTCCCCGGCAATTCTTCGGTGGACATCTGCTTTGGACTGGCACTTCTATCGGACTCACTGGTACACCTCTTGGACACTTTAAACAAAACTAGCAGCTTCCCTTTATGCTGCTGGGTTTCTCAAAGACTGACTGCAGCCAGCTGCCTTGAGACTCTAGGCCTTACCCTGCCCCCATGCTTAAAAATGCCCGTCGAGGCAAGTAACGCCCCCCAGAGGCAAAAAAATAAGGTCCCCCTCAGGCCTTCCCTTGGCAGCACACTGGTTCTTGTTGGACGCTTACATGTTCCTCCATGTTTGTGCCAGTTTCTTTTTTGAAAATGCCTGTTTCTGTTCACCCCACACCCCTGATACTATGGTCATTTAGTTAAAAAGAAAAGGGGGAATTGTTGCTATGCTTCACATTGGCTTGGTCTCCCCCCCCCCCCCCCGCCTCTGGGAGGTGGTGGTTTAGCCCCTGCTAGTTTCACGCGCCCCCTTGCCCCCGCCCCCCGCCCCTACGGACTTCCAGGATTCTTGCTGCTGCCGCCGGAGGAGAAGGATGCAGGACAGATCTGTGTGGTGATTGGTTTGGGTTGGTTTTTGAATCACTGTTCGTGAATAAAGAAATACAGCTTCTCTGCCCAGCCATGTGTCCTTGAGTCCTCGAGTCTCTGTCTACCACCGCGAAGTTAGCCCGACCTGCTGGAGGCCCGAACTTTAATGAAAATCAATAATAACAACAATAACTACAACAATAAAACAACAAGGGCAACAAAAGGGGATAAATAAATACTTTATAAAAAATATTTATTTATTTGGGACCTGGGAGGTGGTGCAGTGAGAAGGGTGCTAGATTGGAAATATGAGGTCCCATGTTCAAGCCCCAGAATCCCATATGATGCTTTGATTCTCTTTATCTTGTGTTGATAAATAAATAAAATCTATAATAATAAAATGAAACAATTTATTAGTGAGAGAATCAGAGCATCAATCCTTCATATGTGGCACACCAAGGATCAAACTGAAGACTTTACCCAAGATCTGAGCTCCACCACTGAGCTACCTTACCAGCATGGAATAAACCATTCTGTGTACCACACCTAGCTCTCAAAATATGTCAGCATACCACAAACCCCTGAAACAAGAGACTGACTTCTTTGCTCTCAGCCTATGCCAAGCACCTAGTATGGTAGCCAGCACATAGTAAGTGCCTGTTTAATGTTTATACTGTCGGGAAATTGTGAGGATGTGGTTGAGCCTGGCAGGGTTTGACTTGAGGGAACATCCATCCTGTCAGTCTCTCTCTCTCTACTGAGAGGTTGAGCAAGGAGGGACAAAACCCCCAAGGTTTGCCTCGTCTTATCAGATTCCCTGCCTCACAAAGCACCCTGCATTCCTGATACTATGGCCTGCTCCCTTATTATCTACATAATCATTGTTTTGCCTGAAAGGTCTCCTCCCTGCCTGCAGAGTATTATTAATCCTATCAGTTAAAACCCTCGCAACAGTTGCTAAGGAAGTTCCTACCTTTCCCAGCCCTTTTTGCCTTTCTCCACCCCCTTCCAAACCATGTCAAGCCATTTCCATTTCCAACTTGCCACTTCCGGGTCCGACTCTTAAAAGCCTTGGCTCTCTGATCAATAAAGAGTTGAATCGCCTCGCCACCAGGAGCTCTGTTCATGAGTTATCTCCCTCGCGTTGCTGAGTGAGCAGCAGCCCAGGCTGGCTCGGGTCACGTTCTCTCCAACCCAGAGAGTACATGCGCGGGAAGAGGCACCCCCACGCTAGCCCGACATATACATATGAAAGAAAATGATGGACACCATATCCTTGTGATCTGGCACCCAAATAGAGAAGAAACTCTGTCCATTTATTCGTTCCAATATATATTCAGTATTCCCTCTATGCCAGACACTGTTCCAGACAACACAGCAAACAAAACAAGCACCTGTCTGTGGAGTTAATTTTATTTGGTATACAGGTGAAAATCCTAGCAATCAGAGAGAGATATCTCACTGGGTAAGGTGCCTGATTACCATGTGTGCAACCCAGGTTTGAGCCCCAGCACTGCACAGGAGTGTTATGACCCTGGGGAACACTCTGGTACTGTGATGTCTCTCCCTCTCCAAACAGAAAAAGTCAGCCTCACATGTGTGAGGCCTTTGTGATAGCCCCTCAACGAAAAAAAAAGGTGAACATCTCAATGTTCCCCCACAACTATGTACACCATAGATATTGAATAATTATTTAGTAAGTGGTGAGGGAGGCAGTTTAGTTGCAGAGCACATGCCTTTCATGTGTTAATCCCTGGGTTCAAGTCTTGGCACTGCATATAATGGACCAGTACTCTGAGTCTCTCTCACATACAAAAGGAACACAATAAAAATAGAGTAAGAAACAGCTCTTTGGTAAATTCCACTGTGTGCAAATAATAAATACCAGAAGTTGTGACAGGTATCAGAGATCCAGGACTCCGTTCTAAAGCAATTATTTCATCTTCTCAGTTAGGATCCGACATTTGAGGTGTGGCTGTCAGTGGTAAGGGGGCCCTGGATTAGGAAAAAGGGATTACCTCTTTGGTGCATCTGTCTTCATCTGTGGTTGAGAAGACGCCACTGTGTGAGTGCCACGTGTATGCCCCAAACACCACACAGCACTGCAGGACAGAAAGAAAGACAATGGCTTTAGCTGAGTGGTACCAAGGGTCAGCAGAGCAGCTCCAATATGTTATAATTAAACCAGCAAGACTCAGAGAGTGCTGCTAAACTGAGCTGACTTCTCTCTGTCCCACACACACACCCTATGATGTTATTATTCTGAGCCTGAGTCGGCAAATATTTCCCAATCCTAGAAGTAGTCTGCACACTTCCAAGTAAGCAGACACCAGCTTTGCTGATCTTCACAGGGTGTGGCAGAGGAACTGGCAAGGTGAAGAAGGAGCCCAACACCCCGTGCAGGTGGCAGCTCATAAATGGAGACTACCTGAGTCATGCTTGATTCCTTGATCAAAGCCCATGGAGACAGGACTGGAGTCACACCCTAGTCATCAACCCCAAGGTATGAAGCCCAGGAACCACCTTCTAAGGAAGAAGACCCACAGGTCTAAAAGCTCATGCAAGGGGGCATTTCCTCCCTGCCAAGCTCAAGCAAGTACCCAGCCCTCCTGACATGGAAGAACACAGCTGCCACAAAGAGCTCTTCCCCTTAGTTCCAAAAGCACAGGAATATCCAAATCATCTCCAAGAGGTAGCTACTGAACAAAGTGTAACAACATGGCATAGACAGAACTTTTTTTGTTTGTTTTCCCTTTCTGCTGCATTGGGGCCGTAAAAAGGCACCTACCTCCACTCCCAGGTTAACTTGTTTCACTCACTTTCTATCAGATACGAAGATGGGGGAGGGGGTCAGAGAATGAGGGGGAGGGACTACAGCACTGCCCCGACCATTCATGGATCACCCCCGATGCCATGGTCCTCCCATGCCACAGCCCTTCCATGTGCTAACAAGTTTGAACACAACATGTGCATGATGAGGTGAACAGCCCACTGAATGAGCCACCTCTTGTTCCCCAAACCCCAGGTCCACGGAACTCCCAATATGACACGAGGTCTAGCAGGACAATGCCCATGGAGATGCTGGCTAGAGAGGAAGATGAGTGTTCAGTGTAGGCAGTGCTGGGCAGTGAGATAATCTCTGGCATGCCCGGGACCCTACAGAGACACTGGAGGAGGGGTCCACAGTTTACCTTCCCAGTCAGCAGGGTACACATAGGAGGTGGACCTCAGTGACAGGTCACAACTGAAGCCTTTAGAAGCAACAGGTTCTAAGCCCCCTGGGAAAGAGGAACCACGCTGTCACAGGACACACCAGGATTTGCAGACCTTGAGGATAGCTTGCACAATAGCCAGGACAGCTGTGTTCTAGCCAAAGCAGGGGCCTGCTAGCTTCTTGGGTCAGCCACCTAGTGGCTGCTCTCCCACCACAAGGAAGAACCCTGGGAGGAGGGGTCTGAGGGGCTACAGGTGGGTTTGGAAGGCTGAGTAAAGGTAATTCTTCCTGAGTGGGTTGAGGGATACACCAAAGAAAGAGGAAAGCAGCAGAGGAGAGGCAAAGTCAGAGAAAAGAGTGACTCATTAAACTAAAGAGCTATACTCTTTTCACATCCCATGGAACTACCACACGCATCTCAACGTTTTTTAGTGTATCCTATTTTTCACTTTGCTGAGGGGAAATCCTGCTTGCTAACTGGTACTACAATGTTCTTTATGTTCTTATACTTAGGTCCTGAGATTTTATTAAGAACTTCATCTGGAGCTTTTTATGTTCTTCACTAGAGTTGGCTGCACATAAAAAGAAAGAATATCAAATGCCCCCCCACACACACACACACATAACACACTGCAAAAAATTGTGGGTCTTGTCATTTGCAACATGTCAGGGAGACTAGCTGCCTCCCTTTCAGGAAAAAGAGATGCATACTGGGCCAGCTCCTGGGGAAAAAAAGAAAAAAAAAAAAAAAGCACTGAATGGTACTTTGCTAACTTATGGTTATCCAAAGAAGACAACTGAGTTGACAACTCCAGCTATCCAGCCAGGATGCTGGTACTCAAGCTGTACCACAAGACCTGAACTTGACCTTTTCTCAAGATATTCTCACCTGCTACCTTGGCAGAGGGTAGTGGATAAGCAAAGACAGAGAGTAGTAAATTGCTTAAACAAGTCAAGTCGGAATCCTTCTTGGGAATGAGACTGGACTAAACTACAGTCAAATACACAATCTCAACTTTTTTTTTTTTTTAGAATGGCCTATTAAAATGCCAGAGGGGGGTGGGGGCTAGAATACAGGTCCAAGAAGGATGACAGAGGACCTAGTGGGGGCTGTATTGTTATGTGGAAAACTGGGAAATGTTATGCATATACAAACTATTGTATTTACTGTCCTATGTAAAACATTAATTCTTCAATAAAGAAATTAAAAAAAAAATGCCAGAGGGGAGGTCCTTGGAGGTGGTGTAGTAGTGGTGTGGCTGTGGACTTCCAAGTACGAGGTCCCAAGTTCTAGCCTCAGAACATGTGCGACAGAGTACTGCTCTAGCGTGCCATGCTTCCCCACCCACCCCCATTCTCCTCTCTCTCCCTGTCTCTAGCTCAAGAAATAAATGAAATTGATTTTTAAAAAGGCCAGAGAGACATTTTTCAAAGGAACAAGAGACTTCTCTGGCCCCTTCTACTCAGCTCTCCCCTCCTACCACCCCACCCCTGCTGCTTAGGAGGGGGCTCAGGGTTCAATGGAGAGGGATCTAACTCAGCCATTCACCATCCTTATCCTTTCAAGGAACAAGTTCAATGCACAAAAGGATTCCAAAAGTTTGAAGTCTGGCCTAGGCAGTTCAGTTGGCTCTTCATAAACCTCCTAAAGGTTGCCAAGTCCATGTCCAACTCTGGCTCAGAGACAGAGAGAATCACCCTCAAAAGAGGAGACCTAGAATCCTGGAGCCAGGTGGTACAAATGTCCTTCATTTCTAAAGATGAGAGCTGGATTATGCTTTCTAAATCCTACAGGATCAGAGTGGGTAGAAACAAAGGACTTATTATTTCCTAAATATTTCTCGAGGAGAAACATCAGTAAGTAAAGGAGCTCAAATTTGAAGGCATCTGCAAAGAACTCTGATGAGGTTAAATAGCTAGAAACAACACAAAGGTGGTAGGCCCTCTGACTCTAGGGAGGATGTGATCTCTGTCACTGGGAGAGATCCAGTTCCTGAAATGGTCTAACTAAATGTAGCCCCACAACCTGCTCAGACATTATGGAGCTGACAAGCTCACACTCCTCCTGGGTAAAGAGAACAGAGCTTGAGTGTCAGCCTCCTCTGATCCATGGGAGATGTAACTCCAAAGGAAAAAGGAGAACTGTCTCAAGAAAACCTGTTTCAGTTCAGAGACACTGGCAGATTCAGCAGGACAGAGATGCGTGAAGGAAAATCTGCAACTGACTGACAACACTACTGGTAATGAGAGGGACAGATGCCTGACAGGGCTATCAGACTGTGATCTCTTTCAAAAATGCAAACAGGAAAAAAAAAATTCTGGAGCCCGTACAAAGGGAAAAGAGTGAGGACCACAGGCATTCTCTGAGGACATAACTTTTAGAGACTTCCATAAGCTCTCTGGATTAGGAGGTAGAGTGAAATGTGGGAGTGAGGGCAAGAGATAGGCTAGGGTATAGTGGTTTAAATGTGTTGGACACATCCAGTGGAAAGGCACAAAGCCCTATTTCCTGGAAGGGGAAAAGTGCTGGATGAGGCCTCCAGCTACCCCTGGCACACACCCAACTCAGAGGCCAGTCTCTCCCCAAGGGTTCCTGGAAGTCAACAGACCCATAAAGGGGAAGTATAAAGCTGAGATTAGAAAACTGCTCTATAAACTGGACAGCATCCCTGATGCAACATCCTAGTAAATTCTCCCACACAGGCATACCTGCTATTCCCCACAGACCTTCAGCCTCTTAACTTCAATCAGAAGCTGAACACTCCTACCCTACCCGTATCTCAACTGCAGTCAAGGAGAAAGCAGAGTTATGTGTGCTGGGCTTCTCCTTGAAGCAGAGACAAGAGACTGGGAGGGTCAGAGGGAAGTGGGTGAAAGGGATGCGGGGGTCTGGGCTGATATGAAGAAAATGAGAAAGCCAGAGTAAAAAGCAGGGCCCCTGGGGGAGCCAGGGTAGCAGGGCCAATAGATAGATAGGGACTGCCCGCATGGGGGCTGCAAAGTCTAAAAACACTGGGAGGAAGACGATGGGAAGCTGCAATACTGAGAGGGGCAGGGCAACGAGGGCAGGAAAGGCCAGGGATGGGGACAGGTAGCAGAGTCTAAGAGGACAAGGACAGGAGGGCGGACACAGAGCAAGGATAACCAGGGGCAGAGAATCTTCCCCAAGGTGACGCTGGGTAGAGAGAGCAATGGGTCTGAGGACACCTGCGCAGAACTGAAGGAAGAGGTCAGATGCAAAAGGGTAGGCAGGGGGAGAGGACCCTGACCTCTCAGAACACACAAATGGGAGACGGGGCCACGAGACCCAAGAGGGAGCACAGGGTCGGCTGGGGAGGCCCGCGGGTCGGGCTCCAGCAGCCACGAGGGTTGGCAGGGCGGGGGCGGCGGGAGAGCAGCTAGAGCTCCGCGCAGGAAAATCTGGAAACGAGGCGATCAGGTCCGCCGACCCCTGCCGCTGCCCCCGCACCAGTCCCCGCCCGGCCTTGGCCCCTCGTCCCGTCCGATGCCTCCACCTCCAGTCTTCGCTTCCCTCCGCCGCTGACAGAACCGCTTCTCACGACTCGGACTGACCTGACCTGGCCGCCTCCTGCGCCGCAGCCGCCGCCAACGTCCCGCAGGCTCCGCAGGCTCCGCAGGCTCCTCTGCCTCCTGCCAAAACTTTTCCCATTAATCCCCAGCTCCGCCGCGGCCGCGGCGTCACACGCTGCGCGGGCCGGCCCCGCCCCCTGCAGCCTAACGTCATCGCGCCAACAGGCCACGCCTATATCCACGCCCCTTTCCGCTCATGCCCCCGCCAATCACCGGGCTCCCTAGAGGCTCCCTGGGCTCTGCCGCCCCGCCCACCACACGCTGCTCAGGGCCCTCCTGCAGCGCCCTCTGGTGTGAGGTGAAGGCGACGCAGCGGAGCGGGTAGCTGGGAAGCAGTACAAGGGTGCTGGTTAAAAAAAAAGCGAGTCGGGCAAGTATCAGTAAAGGCTGGAAAGGAAATTAGAGGTCATCTAATATAGTACAACCGTGTCACTCTTTCAGTGAAGAAACAATCCCAGAATATATCCTAAGGAATCCAACACACCCATCCAAAAAGATCTGTGTACACATATGTTCTTAGCAGCACATTTGTAATAGTCAAAACCTGGAAGCAACCCAGGTGTCCAACAACAGATGAGTGGCTGAGCAAGTTGTGGTATATATACACAATGGAATAATACTCAGCTATAAAAAATGGTGACTTCACCGTTTTCAGCCGATCTTGGATGGACCTTGAAAAATTCATGTTAAGTGAAATAAGTCAGAAACAGAAGGATGAATATGAGATGATCTCATTCTCAGGCAGAAGTTGAAAAACAAGACCAGAAGAGAAAACACAAGTAGAACCTGAAATGGAATTGGCATGTTGCACTAAAGTAAAAGACTCTGGGATGGGTAGGGGGGAGAATACAGGTCCAAAAAGGATGACAGAGGACCTAGTGGGGGTTGTATTATTATATGGAAAACTGGGAAATGTTATGCATGTAAAAACTATTGTATTTACTGTTGAATGTAAAACATTAATTCCCCAATAAAGAAATTAAAAAAAAAAAAAGAAACAATCTCAGAGTAGAAGGGTAACTAGTTTGCCGTCAGAAACAATGCTGCGGGAGAGATGGCATAATGTTTGTGCAAAAGACTTGCATGCCTGAGGTTCTGAAGTCACAAGTTCAACCCTCTGAGCCACCATAAAGCAGAGCTGTGCAGTGCTCTGGTACAAAGCAAAATAAAAAAAAACAAACAAACAGATAAGCAATGCTATAGCTAGAACCTGAGCTGCGATCTTACTAAAAGGGCTTTTCTTCCATGCAATGAGAAATTCGAGGTCCTTGACTACTTACCAATCCTCCCACGAACTTAGCCTCTTGCCCTCTTAAATGGTGAACATTCTTAATGTAGAAATTTCTGTCCTATGGTCCGGAAGATGGCGCAGTAGATAAAGCATTGGACTCTCAAGCGGTAAGGTCTTAAATTTGATCCCCAGCAGCACATGGACCAGAGTGATGTCTGGTTCTCTCTCTCCTCCTATCCTTCTTCTTTTTTAAAAAAAATATTTATTTTCTCCCTTTTGTTGCCCTTGTTGTTTTTTATTGTTGTCGTCATTGTTGAGTAGGACAGAGAAGTGGAGAGAGGAGGGGAAGACAGAGAAGGGGAGACAAAGATAGACACCTGCAGACCTGCTTCACAGCTTGTGAAGCAACTCCCCTGTAGGTGGGGAGCAGGGGGCTGGAACAGGGATCCTTACAATGGTCCTTGCGCTTAACCCGCTGTGCTACTGCCAGACTCCCCCCTCCTATCCTTCTTATTAATAAATAAATAAATATTTTTTGAAAAAAAGAAAAGAAATTTCTGTCCTCACTTTTCAAACAAAAGATTTTATTTATTGTGTTTATGAGAAAGATAGGAAAAGAGAGAAAGAACTAGGCATCAGTTAAATATGCTGCCAAGGATTGAACTCGAGACATCAAGCTTGAGAATTCAATGTTTTATCCATTCCACCACCTCCCAGACCACTGTCCTCACTTCTTAACCTAGGTATTTAAGACCTGAAAAGGATCCGATTCCCAACCAGAGATATACCTTTAAAAAGTATTTAACAACTAGGAGCAGTATAGTGGAAGAAATTGGTTTTGTCATCTGGTGGTGAACAAAACTTGATTCACAGAAATATGATCAAGGAGTAGCTTCCTCCTCTGTATACTTCTTTTTTTTTTTTTGCCTCCAGGGTTATTGCTGGGACTTGGTGTCTGCACTATGAATCCACTGCTCCTGCTGGCTACTTTTACCCTTTCGTTGCCCTTGTTGTTTATCATTATTCTGGTTATTATTGTTGTTGTTATTGCTGTTGCTGTTGTTGGATAGGACAGAGAGAAATTGAGAGGAGGGGAAGACAGAGAGGGGAGAGAACGATAGACACCTGCAGACCTGCTTCACCGCCTGTGAAGCGACTCCCCTGCAGGTGGGGAGCCGGGGGCTCGAACCGGGATGCTTACACAGGTCCTTGCGCTTTGTGCCACCCACTGTGCTACCACCCAGCCTCCCTCTGTATAGTATTTAAAAACTACCTCTTCCCCTCCTCTCTCACATGCACTCCTCAGACCATACCCTCAGGTATCTGGATAAGACATATTAAGTAATTATTTTTCTTGTTGCATCTTATTTTCTTAGTTTTTGAAATTAAAGTACATTTCTTTTTTTAAAAAACAATTTCCCCTTTATTGGGGGATTAATGTTTTAACACTTGACAGTGAATACAATAGTTTGTACATGCATACCATTTCTCAGTTTTCCACATAACAGTACAACCCCCACTAGGTCCTCTGTCATCCTTTTCCAGGACCTGTACTCTCCCCACCACCCACCCCAGAGTCTTACTTTGGTGCAATACACCAACTCCAATTATAGTACATTTATTTTGTAGTTCAGTCTTCAACCTTCTAGTCCTTTGAGATTGAAGTAAGAATGGATTGTGAAGGGGGGATGGAGAGAAAAAAAAAAGAACAGATTGTGGAAGTCACAGCCTTCTCTAAAATTTCTGTAAATTAGGGCTGGGGGGCCAAGGGGGCAGAGGATTCATAGTGTCCTAAATAACTCTGTTTCTGAGCCCCTGTTTCTGCCTGGTTGTTGCAGTCTCACAGCTCAGAAATTTAGAGATGAAATTTGGCCCTTCCTAAGGACTGCCCACACTCCTTCCCACACAAAACCCCCATGAGTGTACAAGACATTATGATGCTTGGGGCCCTGGGGGCAGGGTCACATGAGGCATTATAAATGCTTTAAACTCACAGCAGACGGTCTTTAAACTCATACACATACAAACAGACACACTGAGGTTTTCTAACAGATCCTTCACTCTTTAGGGTCTGATGTTTACCCAAATTCATTAACCCTACCTTTCTCTATCATACTGTCTCTGGAGAAAAAAAAAAATTCTCTGGTTTTCCTGGCAGAAGGGATATCTTTGTGTTTTTCTTGTTGGAGGCCTTTAGAATATGGGATTTCATTGCTCTAATAGACTTTTTTTTTTTTTTTTTAAGATAGAGATAGATACTATAGCCATCAGCAGCACCAGGGATCTTCCCCCAGGGCCGTAGCACTCCCATGTGGTATGTGGCATGTGGTCTTTAGTGCTAGAATCCTTGTCAAACTGCAATTCCTTAATTTCACTTTTCACAACTAAAAGTTTTATTTTCCCTTGTAAAGTTAGTTCCCTCCATAAAAGGAATTCTGGCAGCATTGTTAAGATATTACATTTTTGGGGAGTCTGGGTGGTAGTGCAGCGGGTTAAGCGCACGTGGCGCAAAGCGCAAGGATCCTGGTTGGAGCCCCCAGCTCCCCACCTGCAGGGGAGTCACTTCACAGGCGGTGAAGCAGGTCTGCAAGTGTCTGTCTTTCTCTCTCCCTCTCTGTCTTCCCCATCTCTCTCCATTTCTCTCTATCGTATCCAACAACGACTACATCAATAACAACAATGAAAAACAAGGGCAACAAAAAGGAAAATAAATAAATGTAAAAAAAAATTTATGTTACATTTTTCATCACATTTTCTTTTTTATATAAAAAGGATATATATATTTAATAAATGTGTTTAATGAGTAGATTTCATCATTCTGTGCTTCATTGTACCATTAAGCAACAAACAAACAAACAAAAAAAACCTGTTCTCTAACAACAGATAAACAGGACCAGAAAGGGAGTTGGGCGGTAGTGCAGTGGGTTAAGTACAGGTGATGCAAAGCGCAAGGACTGGCCTAAGGATCCCGGTTCGAGCCCCCGGCTCCTCACCTGCAGGGGAGTCACTTCACAAGTGGTGAAACAGGTCTGCAGGTGTCTCTCTTTCTCTCCCCCTCTCTGTCTTTCCCTCCTCTCTCCATTTCTCTCTGTCTTATCCAACAACATCAGTCATAACTACAACAACAACAAAAAACCAAGGGCAACAAAAGGGAATAAATAAATAAATAACAGGACCAGAAAAACACATTTTACCATGCATGAGGACCCAGGTTCAAACTTCCAGTGACCACGTAAGAGCATCCTGCAGGACAGGTGCTGTGGTGTCTCTCCTTTCCTCTCTGTCTCTCTTTATCTTGAATTGGAAAAGTGTAAGAAGAAGGAGGAGGCAGACCTGCCAGGAACATGCACGATTTCACCAGTTGCCTTGGCACCTTCCATATGTTGCCAGGACTTAAACCTGGGCCACATGCTTGGCAAGACATGCACCCTACGGGTGAGCTATTTCTCTGGCTCCCTCTAACCTGGCATTTTGATTACATGTGCCCAAGGCACAGCTCAAAATGAAAACAAATGGCCTCTGCCAAGTTCCTTTTCTTTCTTTCTTTTTTTTTTAAGATTTTATTTATTTATTAATGAGAAAGATAGGAGGAGAAAGAAAGAACCAGACATCACTCTGGCACGTGCTGCCAGGGATTCAACTCAGGACCGCAGGCTTGAGAGTCCAAAGGCCTATCACTGCGCCACCTCCTGGACCACCCAAGTCCCTTTTCTAAACCAGCCAGAGATCTCAGCTTCCCAAAACCAGCTTTGATACCTAATTACAGTGTAACTGAAAAATGGCAGGGGTGAGGTGAGGGGTAAAAAGTTAGATCTGATTATAGAGTCAGACCTCTTTCCACAGCTATTTTTTCGCTCCAGCCAGCAGGTAGAGGCCTCCTTACCTCCTGAAATCAGCCTTCTCAGCAGCTTCCCTCCTTCTCTCACCTACTAGAGGGGGCCAGAAAGGCAACTTTCAGCTGGCACCTCTAAGGCCTGTGTAGACTGTACTCTTGAGGGGGAGGTGCTTTGTAAATCCTGGCAGCAGTTGTGGTCCAGGAGGTGGCGCAGTGGATAAAACATTGGATTCTCAGCCATGAGTTGGCCCCCAACAGCACATATACCAGAGTGATGTCTAGTTCTTTCTCTCCTCCTATCTCTCTCATGAATAAATAAATAAATAAATTCATTTTAAAAAAATCCTGGCAGCAGTTTGCAACAAGCTTCTGACATTCCAGCCAGTCCTTCCACCCCTCCTCACAATGGCCACACACAATGTCTTTCCACATGGCCCCCAGAGTTTTGTCCAAGATGTAAGAGCAGTTGGGGAGTTCTTTTCTTTTCTTTTTTAATTTTATTTATTTATTTATTTATTGGATAAAGACAGCCAGAAATTGAGAGGGAAGGGGGAGACAGAGAGGAGGAGAGGCAGAGAGACACCTGCAACACTGCTTCACCACTTGCAAAGCTTTCCCCCTACAGGTGGGGACCAGGGGCTCAAATCTGGGTCTTTTTGCTTTGTACTACATGCACTCAACCAGGTGTGCCCTGGGAGTTTTTATTTTTAACCTAAAATTAAAAGAGTAGAAGAGACCAGGAGCTAGTTCTAGTAGAGTATATTCGTACCATGCTCAAGGATCCAGATTCAAACCCCAGCCACATGCAAAGGGTAAGCTTCACAAACAGTGAAGCAGAGCTATAGTGTCTCTCCTCTGTTACTCTGTCTTTTTCTCTATGTCTCTCACTTTCTAAAGGGAAAAAAAATCAATCTATCATGAGTGGTGTATTTATGCAGCCAGGAAGCACATATCACCAGGCACAAGGACCTGGGTACAAGCCTCCATTCCCATCTGCAGTGAGGATGCTTCACATGCACTTAACCAGGTGTACCACCACCCAATCCCCCTCCTAGTCCCTTTTCAAACTTGTTTTTATCATACTTGAACAGTGCTCTGGTAAAAGAGAATAAACAATAATAACAAAGCAAGAGGCAAACAAAGGCAACAAAAAAGGGAGGAATAATAAAGGAAAAAACTGGTAAGCTCAAGTAGGATAAAAACAAGTTTGAAAAAGGACCAAAGTTTGAGCCCCCACTCCATACCTACAGCAGGGGCGCTTCACGAGTGGCCAAGCAGGTCTGCAGGTGTTTATCTCTCCCTCTCTGTCTCTCCTCCCTTCTCAATTTATCTCTGTTCTGTCAAATAAAAATTTTTTTAAATCTTTTTTTAAAAATTTTTTTTAAAATATTTATTTTATTTATTTATTCCCTTTTGTTGCCCTTGTTGTTTTATTGTTGTAGTTATTATTGTTGTTGTTGTTGTTGAATAGGACAGAGAGAAATGGAGAGAGGAGGGAAAGACAGAGAGGAGGAGAGAAAGATAGACACCTGCAGACCTGCTTCACCCGCCTGTGAAGCGACTCCCCTGCAGGTGGGGCGCCGGGGTTCGAACTGGGATACTTATGCTGGTCCTTGTGCTTTGCGCCACCTGTGCTTAGCTCGCTGCACTACAGCCCGACTCCCCAAATAAAATTTTTTTAAAAAAGAAAAGAGAAAAAAGACTGGGAGGTAGCTACTACACTATCTCCCAGCTCAGAAAATATTTCTTAAGGAACTTCATTTTTTTTTTTAAAAATTACTTATTATTATTTTTTTATTATTTAATTTTTTTTCCCTCCAGGGTTATGGCTGGGCTTAGTGCCTGCACTATGATTCCACTGCTCCTGGAGGTGGTTTTTTCCCTTTTGTTGTCCTTGTTATTGTTATTGTTGTTGGATATAACAAGAGAGAAATCGAGAGAGGAGGGGAAGACGGGGAGAGAAAGATAGACACCTACAGACCTGCTTCACCACTTATGAAGTGACCCCCCTGTAGGGGGGGAGCCGGGGGCTGGAACTGGGATCCTTGTGCTGGTCCTTGAACTTCATGCCATGTGTACTTAACTCACTATGCCACCACCCAGCCCCCATTATTTACTTATTTTTGAGAAAGGGGGAGACCATCACTCTGGCACATGCACTGCCAGGGACTAACTCAGGACCTCATGCTTGAGAGTCCAATGTTTTATCTACTGTTCCACCCCTAAGCTAGGGAGATATCTTAATATCTTCTCTGTCCACTAGTAATAACCTCCGAGACCAACAGCTTCTTGTCCTGTACATTTAGGCATCAGGGCGAGCTTCCTTTTCCTGTCTCATTCTTCAGCTGTTAACAGTTTCTTTCGTTCTTTCTTTCCTTCTTCCTTCCTTTTTTTTAAAGTTTTAAAAAAATATTTATTTATTCCCTTTTGTTGACCTTGTTTTTTTGTAATTTTTTAATCTTTATTTATTAGATAGAGACAGCCAGAAATGGAGAGGGAAGAGGGTGATAGAAGGGGAGAGAGACAGAGAGAACCTGCAGCCCTGCTTCACCACTTGTGAAGCTTTCCTCCTGCAGAGGAGGGACTGGGGGCTCGAACCTGGGTCCTTGCACACTGTAGCATTTGCACTCATCCAGGTGCGCCGCCTGGCCGGTTGACCTTGTTTTTTATTGTTGTAGTTATTAATGTCATCGTTGTTGGATAGGACAGAGAGAAATGGAGAGAGGAGGGAAGACAGAGGGGGGGAGAGAGAGATAGACACCCGCAGACCTGCTTCACCACTTGTGAAGGGACCCCCCCTGCAGGTGGGGAGCCAGGGGCTCAAACTGGGATCCTTATGCCGGTCCTTGGGCTTTGCACCACCTGCACTTAACCCACTGTGTTACCGCCCAACTCCCCGTCTTTTTCTTTAAAAAGATTTTATTTATTTACTAATGAGAAAGACAGAAGAGAAAGAAAAAACCAGACATTACTCTGGTACATCTACTGGAGGAGACTGTGAACTAGGATCTCATGCTTGAGAGTTCAATGCTTTACCCACTGTGCCACCTCTCAGACACCTGTTAACTGTTTCTTATATTCAAAAGCCCGAATAATCCCCATTTAAAGAAGAGAAAGTTGAGCTTATGGGTAGTCATGTCGTCTCATCAAGCCTAAATCCACTTAGCTTCCAAGTATCTCTATAATTAGGCCTTGCTCCACCTTGCTCATGGATCTTTCATCATAGTAGTTTTCAAGTATCTTGCCCTATACTCCTAAAAAGCATATGAGTTCTATTCAAGAAGCCCTGGATTCAATCCCATCAGCATATGTGCCCTGACCAGCGGGGCGGTGAACAGGGGCTAGGAACCTAAAGATCTGGAATGACAGGGACAAGAGACACGAAAGAATGACAGCAAGATAAGTTTCTGATCAAGCTGCAAAATTTTATTGTGTTCACAGGCATTATAAGGCTTTGGGAAGGGGGGAGAGATCCTGGAGGAGGAGGGGGGGGAGCAAACTTCAAAGTGGAATGTTCCTTGCAATAAACAATGTCCGAAACCATGTTTATTACCACAACTGTGTGTTGTCTCACTTGATTACTGATAAATGGTTTACCTGAGGGGAAATGGCCTGCCCAGAGGGGAAATAAAACCTGTCTCGAGGGCTTCCATTGTTTCAAAGCTTATCATCTATCAAGCAGAGAAATGGTTCCTGGCATCTCATCCCTTCGTTATAATTTAACTTGAGGCAGGCAATCAGGGGTGAGGGGTAGAGACCTTAACAGCAGGTTTGGTGGGCATAACCAACCAGAGGGGGAAAGTATTGACCTGATTCCTCCCGCGGGGTGAGTGCAAAACCAATCTTCTCGCATCTTATAAGGCTTTTGGTGTCTTTTTGGGGAGGGGAGGGAGAGCCATAGTTTCTAGGGAAACAATTTTTGTTGTTGACACCAACCTCCATGCAAATCAGGTTTGCTTCACGGGGGACTCAGAGGCAGACTATAGGGTCCTCCCCCTGCAGTGCTTTGCCTTACACCCCCTTACTGGTGTCCTTGCCCTGCCAAAGTTGGATGCCTCAATGCATAGTTCTGAGTTTTATGACATCCAAAAAGGAGGTCTGTCACCCTCAGGTTCAGCCAGGCCTCTGTCAGCCAAATCAAGTCTGTGATAATGTATTTGCAAAGGTTTTGATGCCAAGGAGTCAATCTGCCATTTTATAAAATCAGTAATCTTATTAAAAATAAAGGGTCCTAAGGTAATCATTAACAAAAGACTAATCGGGGGTCTCATAGGGGCATCAAAGTGTCCTAGCGCGCCACCAGCAAGTCTAAGGGAAGCAGTCAGTGGATGTGATGTCCAGGGGAAGAAACACAGCACATCTGGTCCTCTGGTGGTGAAATTTTTCTTCTTCATAGAGGGTCAGCTGTGGAACAAGCAAAACTGGGAGGCAAGGACCAGGTAGAGAAGAACTGACATGAAAATATAGGATGGTGTTGTACCAAAATACAGAGGAGGTGCATACACATTAGGTGAGGTTCCTTGAACATGAGGAATATTTTGAGAAAAGTGAGCAGTCAATAAACATGCAAAGATGAAGTCAGCAGTGGTAGGTCAGCAGAAAGAGAAGACTTGGATAGGCTGGTGAGGTTAGCTGGAGTATATACTGCCATGGCGTCCTTTGTGGTAAGGACTTGCCAACAGGGACTCTGTGGATTTTGCAAGAGCAATAATGTCATCCACCATAATAAAAGGAAAACAAACATGGACATCCAGTGTTGAAAAAGAGAAAAAGAATATGTCTCTGTGACTGGAAAAGTGGGTGGCTTTGTCAATGAGATACAATAAATGGACAATTTGAATTTTTGTAAATATAAAAAAGGTTTAGTATAGTTACTTCATTGACACTTTAGCCAACTGAATACTGGGGGGTGCATTCTCCTTTTTTTATTAATTAAGCTTAAGGGTTTTAGTTTTTCTTGTTTGAGCTGTAGCCCACTTAAATTTAGAAATATCAACTGAGAAAAAAAAATGTTTTTGTTTACTAAACATGGGCAGGTGAATTACATCAATCTGTCAGAGAGCATTGGCTTTTATCAATGGAGATTAATCTTAAAAGTCTGAATAGCAATATCTTAATTAAACAATGCAGGAGCCAGTAAAGTGCTCTCACTATGGCAGGTCAAGTGTTAAAATTTTAAGAAGCTTGTAAAAAAAATGAGAAAAATTTTTAGGATATGAGTGACTTTAGGAGTCATCACACACCCATAAATAAAAAATGAAAAATGTTTAGTTTTAAATCTTACCATATGAGCAGTCAGTTCTTCATGTGCAGATGTACCTATAATTATTTACTTAGGGAGAGAACTTGTACCAACTTAATTGATGATCTAATGGTTAGAATTGGCTTGAGTTCTTTCATATGATTTTAGAAGGCTCTTTATTAGAATATACCAATATGTTATAGAAAGTCAATACCTAATGTGTTGACATGATAAAATGTTTACCATTTTTTAGCATTATTTTAAACTGATTAGACAGTTTAAACACACTATTATACCTTTAGTTTACTAAGATCTTTACTCATCACAAGGCTATCATGAGTAAGTGTAGCTATAAAAGTCTTAATAGATTTTGCTCCTTAGGACTCTAATATGGCAACTTAAAAGGCTAAAATAAAACCTCATGGCTTAAATGTTCAAAATACTAATTTTGTTAAATCAGGATTTGCCAAGACAAATCTTCTATCAGACCAAAAACATCATTTGCCAAGAATAAATCTCTGACAGCGTCTTAAAACAAACCAGATAATTTTTAAAAGCAGAAAGATATAAAGAGGAAGACCAGAGCAAAAGCCTCTGCATGTAAATAATTAACATAACCATTGTGTTGTCTTTTACTAACCCAAGCCAGTCTTAAACAATTTTTTTTTAATTTTTTTAAGATTTTTAAATTTTATTTATTTATTCCCTTTTGCTGCCCTTGTTGTTTTATTGTTGTAGTTATTATTGTTGTTGTCGTTGTTGGATAGGACAGAGAGAAATGGAGAGAGGAGGGGAAGACAGAGAGGGGGAGAGAAAGACAGACACCTGCAGACCTGCTTCACCGCTTGTGAAGCGACTCCCCTGCAGGTGGGGAGCTGGGGTTTGAACCGGGATCCTTATGCCAGTCCTTGTGCTTTGCGCCACCTGCGCTTAACCTGCTGCACTACAGCCCGACTCCCAGTCTTAAACAATTTTAAGTAAAATGTTAAACTTTGTTTGTTAGGATCTTTGTTTATCACTAAGCTATCACACCCTTAGGGCAGCTATGAACAAGGGTGGGTACACAACTTAATTGATCTTTCACTTTGATTTGGATAGGTAACTTAAAAAGCTAAAATAAACCTTATAGCTGAAATGTTAAAATAAATTTTTACTGTTAACATTTCTTTTAGATGACCATTTTACACTAAATAATTTTGTTGAATCACATCTGCCAAATGAAAATTTTTTATCAGGCCAGGAATAGCACGTTTAACCCTTTTTTTTCCTGGCAAGGCCACTGCTCTACACTGACTGTGTTATTAGAAAGCCAGTTCAAGCATGGAATTAACAAATTAACAAACAGTGGCAGTTGGTATTGGGGTGCTGGTAATATTTAGAATTTTTACAAGAGTGAGAGAGACTACAGAGGCGTTTTATCATGCCTAGAGATCTCAGAAAATCTTTTAACTAATGAATTGATGCTGATATTAGCTATCAGAAGGACGAAACTGTCCTATATTTTACTTTGGTAAAGGTGTGCCAACTCTATGAGTCGGGATCTTTAAAATCACATTTAGCTTAACTAAATCTTATTTAAAACTTAAAACAAACTTTAGTTACTTAGGGGTTAACACACCTTAATGAACACAAGGTTAGCAGACAGACTTAAAACAGACATTCTTGGTGAAAAGAAAAATTTTCCCTTTGGAAAGCGGCTTTCGGATTTCTAACTCACAGCCTCCCAGGAGGGGCGTTTGTGGCTAAGAATGATTGACTGAAGTCTTTGCCAATCTGTGGAGCAGTAGCTCTGTGCCGTGATTGGCTGCACAGACAGACAGGTGGGCTTACTTTACCACCACACGGAGAAAAATCTTTGGAAGTTCTTTTTCTGGGCTAAGGTACATTTTACAATTTTAAAGAAACAAATCATTAAATTTCTATCAAATGTGTGTGCTGGTTTTCTGATTAATAGCTTTTAAGTTAAATAGAACGTCTTGTTTGATTGATTTCATTTTTTCTTTAAGGAATAGCTTGTTAGCCAGATAAGATCTCACTCAGAACTGGTTTAACACTTTCTGAGAGCTCTGGGGGGAAGCCAGAGGGAAAAAGCTGGATCTTTTTTGGCTGACTAGTTTTAAGATAATGCCAAATCAAGAGCCCACAGTTCTTTAACTAATTGTAAATGCTCTTTTTTTTTTTTAAATTTTATAAGGGAAGCTGTTTTTTGTGCTAGTTGCGGGGGGGCCTTCAGGGTTTTCTATTTCTATAGAAGCTTCATGTGCAGGGTCAGTTTGAGTCTGGCTCCGAGTAATAGGGAAAGCCAAAACCGGTTTTGATTTGGATGGTTTAGTTTTAGTTTTAGGGATTGGGCTTAGGTTTTTTGGTGAGGCTAAAAATGTAAGTTCTTCTGTAACTGCAGCTATTTCTTTCATTAATTGAAGCTGCTCTTTCCAGTCAGCAAGGACCTTGCAGAGGGTGGAAATTTCTGTAAGGGCTCCTGAGCGTGCCCGCCTGATGGAGGGATTGTCAAGGAGAGGGTCAGGCTGGAGAGCGGGGGCATGAATGATGTAGGGAGGGGGATTAAAGGGAGGAGGACACCAATCAGGATTGTGGTATTTGGCAGCCTCTTTTTCTAGCAAAGCCTCATCCTCCACGGGAAGTGCTTCAGGAGAGGGGGGGTTTTGTAAAACTGGATAGAGGTGGGGGAAAGAATGCTGGGTTTTATCCTCATGTGAATTAGCAATAGGAGGGTCAATGGAGGGAACTTTAGTGAGTGAGGTGGGACCTATAGGGAGGGGGACAGGGCTTTTACTTTCATTGGGTGCTGGGAGGCTTTTATTTTGACTGGGTACTGGGGGATCAAGATCAATAATCACAAAAGGGCATGCGGATGGGGTCTTTGTCCTGGACGGCGGACGTGAAAGTTGCCGGGGGACCTTTTCACCCTCTGTAATAAGGTTTTTAATATCAGAGTGGTTATTATAAATTTTTAAGATATCATTAATTAAATTCCAGTAACAAAAGGCAGAAACAGGTACACGTTCAGGACCAAAAGACTGATAGTGATCATTAAGACAGTCACCAATTCTCCTCCAACATTTCTCATCTATAGTGCCTTCCTGGGGGAACCAGGGGCAAATATTTCCAATATAGTCTAAAAACTTCTTTAATTCTTTCTTTTTAACCCTAGTTCCTCATGTCTTGAGTGACTCCTTGAGTCCTTTAATGAATAAATCTTGTTTGCTAAATTCATGTCCCATGGTTTTGCTTACCTCAGCTGCTGTGACACTCCTCCAGATGCGACTCACGGTCGGGTAGGTCTGTGGCGATCTCTGCGAGTCTTTGCGTTACTCCCTCGGCCGCAGTGACCCATTGAATTCGGATAGGCCTATCCTCTCGATCAGTGGAGTTCCTAGGTCCAGAAGGTTTCTTCACCCCACGTCCGGGCGCCAGATGCCCCGACCAGCGGGGCGGTGAACAGGGGCTAGGAACCTAAAGACCTGGAATGACAGGGACAAGAGACACAAAAGAACGACAGCAAGACAAGTTTCTGATCAAGCTGCAAAATTTTATTGTGTTCACAGGCATTATAAGGCTTTGGGAAAGGGGGGGGAGATCCTGGAGGAGGAGGAGGGGGAGCAAACTTCAAAGTGGAATGTTCCGTGCAACAAACAATGGCCGAAACCATGTTTATTACCACAACTGTGTGTTGTCTCACTTGATTACTGATAAATGGTTTACCTGAGGGGAAATGGCCTGCCCAGAGGGGAAATAAAACCTGTCTCGAGGGCTTCCATTGTTTCAAAGCTTATCATCTATCAAGCAGAGAAATGGTTCCTGGCACATATGCTAACAGTAAGAATGCAGACAAGTGGGACAGTGCTTTGGTGCCTTTCTCATTCTCTTTTCAAACTCTCTCTTCCTTTCATAAAAACATACAGTGGTGGTTTAGAAGAAAAAAAAGAAAAAAAAAACATACAGTGGGCTGACAGATGGCTCATCCAGCAGCGTGCACACATTACCATGTGCAAGGACCTGGGTTCAAGCCCTGGACCAACACATGGGAATGCCTGCAAGGGGGAAATTCAGGAGAGGTGGAGCAATGCTGTAATGTCTCTCCTTTCTCTGTCTCTCACCCTCTATCTGAAGGAAAGAAAAACATATATATAATAGAAAAATCGGGCTACAGTGGGTGGCTCAGCGGGAGGAGCACATTCATTAAGCTCCAAGTTTGTTCCCTTGTACTGCATTAACAAAAACAAACAAGCAAATGAAAAATCTAATCTTAGGGGCTGGATGATGGTTAAGCATACACATTGCCATGTGCAAGGGCCTGGGTTTGAGCCCCCTGCAGGGGCAAAGCTTCACAAGCAATGAAGCAAGTACTGCAACTGTCTCTCTGTCTCTGTCCCTCCCAATTTCTCTCTGTCCTATCAAACATAGAATAAATAAAAAATTAATTTAGTCTTAATGTAGCATGTTTTTATGCTTTAAATCTTTTTTAATTTTTTTTTTATTTGTTGCTTAAAAATCTTTTATTGGGGAGTCGGGCGGGAGCACAGCGGGTTAAGCACACATGGTGCAAAGCTCAAGGACCGGCTTAAGGATCCCAGTTTGAGCCCCCAGCTCCCCACCTGCAGGGGAGTCACTTCACAGGCAGTAAAGCAGGTCTGCAGGTGTTTATCTTTCTCTCCCCCTCTCTGTCTTCCCCTCCTCTCTCCATTTCTCTCTGTCCTATCCAACAACGACAACATCAACAATAACTACAACAATAAAACAAGGGAAACAAAAGGGAATAAATAAATAAGTAAATATTAAATAAATAATTCACATTTTTAAAGAAATCTTTTATTGAGTACCACAGCAGACATCTCTGCAACCAAAATGTGTAATATAAATTGAACTCTTAATATTTTTATTTTCTTTTTTTAATATTTATTTATTTATTCCCTTGTTGTTTTATTGTTGTAGTTATTATTAATGCTGTTGTTAATAAAAAATAATAAAATAAATAATAATAATAAAAATATTGCTGGGAGTTGGGCGTTAGCGCAGCGGGTTAAGCGCAGGTGGTGCAAAGCACAAGAATTGGTGTAAGGATCCCTGGCTCCCCACCGCAGGGGGTTCGCTTCACAGATGGTGAAGCAGGTCTGCAGGTGTCTGTATTTCTCTCCCCCTCTTTGTGTCTCCCTCCTTTCTCCATTTCTCTCTGTCCTGTGCAACAACAACAACAATAATAACTACAACAATAAAACAACAAGGGCAACAAAAGGGGATAAATAAATATTAAAAAAATATTGCTAGTGTTATTTTCAGTTGGCAATGTAAGCAGCTTCTTCCAGGTTTGAAAAACAGATATTTGGGGCAGGGGTAGATAGCATAATGGTTATGCAAACAGACTGTCATGCCTGAGGCTTCGAAGTCCCAGGTTCAATCCCCTGCACCACCATAAACCAGAGCTGATGAGTGTTCTGGTAAAAATAAATAAATAAATTGAATTAAATAAATAAAACAAAAAAATAAATAAAAAACCTAGATATTTGGAAACCTCCCAAAACAAAAACAATTTGTTATCTGGTTTTTGAGCCTTTCATTTTCAGCATCCCCATAGACAGAGACACACAGAGAGAAAGAGGGAGAGAGGAGAGAGACACTACAGCACTGCTTTTTGTGCATGGCAATGTGTGTGCTCTAATGGATTAGCTATCTATCATCTGACCCTCTTCACTCCCATCAAAAATGGTGTGTCTCTGTGTGGATGCTGAGAATGAATGGCTCAAAAATCAGATAGCAAATCATTTTTGCTTTGTTAAGGATTGGGGCCCAGTGGTGGTGCACCTGGTTGAGTGCACATTACAATGCACAACAACCTAAGTTTGAGCCATCAGTCCCCACTTGCAGGGGGAAAGCTTCACAAATGGTGAAGCAAGACTGCAGGTCTCTCTCTCTCTTTACCTCTCTCTATTTTTTTTACCTCTCTCTCTCTCTCCCTCTCTACCTCCCCCTTCCCTTTCAATTTCTGTCTGTATCAAATAAATAAAGATAATATAAGAACAAAATTTAATGCTAAGGATAATCTCAGTCCCAGCTTCTATCTAATTCTTCATTTCCCCCCCTGAATTCCTGTAACACTTAAGAATTTTAACCTAATTTTCCATCTTTGAAGCATTTACCTTATTAGACTGGCAACTTTGGTCCATAACACCTTTTTTTTTCTGATTTTTTTTTCTTTTACTAGTGACTCAATTATTTACAAGATTATAAAATTACAGTACTTAGGTCCAGGCAGTGGGGCACCTGGTTGACTGCACACATTACCATGCACAAGGACTGGGGTTCTAGCCTCTAGTGCCCACCTGGTGGGGGGGAGTACTTCATGAGTGGTGAAACAGTACTGCAAATGTGTTTGTTTCCATATATATATATATATATATATATATATATATATATATATATATATATATATGTATGTATTTTTTTTTTTATGAAAGCACTGCTCATTTCTGGCTTATGATGGTGTGGAGGATTGAACCTGAGACTTTGAAGCCTAACCATTATGCTATCTACCCCACCCTGTCTCCACCTCTAGAATCTCTCCTTCTCATCTCAGTTTCTGTCTGTCTTATCAAATAAAAATAAATATTTAACAACAAAATGAAATAAAATTACAGTGGTCCATGACACTTTATAAATAGACTATAATGAAAGTCCTTGCAATATACAAGTTCCATGTAGTACTTGTAAAAAAAAAAAAAAAAAGTATGAGCTTTTATATCAGATACCACATAAGTTCTAGGAGGGCAAGAACTCTTTGCTATTTTAACTTTGTCAGATAGTCAGTATCTAGCGGATCACCTGGCATATAGTAGGAGCTCAATAAATATTTTACTGAATAAATAAATGAACTTCTGTTTGAATATTAGCTACTTTATCACTTTTCAGCTGTGTGACACCAAATCATTCACCCTAGAATTTGTTCATTTAGAAATTTATCCAACAAATATTTGTTACCTGTCTACTAAGAGTCAAACACTGTGTTAGGTAGTGGAGACAAAAGATGTGTCACTGCCTACAAAGAACATAAGTATCTAGTTATTGAGGCTGTTATGTGAGGTAAGGTAGAAAGGACAGCCAGTGTGCAGGTCCAGAGAGGGAAGAGACAGCTGCAAGTAGTTCTATAAGGCAGAAGCATGGAAGGCCCCCTTGAGCCAGATGTTCATAGGCCTCTTATGTGACATACGAGAATGTGAACTTGACTATACAGGATACCACTGAGAGACTGAGAAGTGGAAAGGATCAAGGTCAGAGCTGAGCTGCATGGGGGAGCTAGTATGGAGATTTAATTACTGCTTTGAACCAGCAGAGGGGATAAAGGCCAGAGTAAGCCAGTGACTAGGAAGGTGCCAAGGAGGTGGATTTGAGAGTGGCCAAGGAAGTCCAATCAATTGTCACCATGTGCGCTTAACCCGCGGCACTACCACCCGGTGCCCAGGAAGTCCAATCAATTGTATGGTGAGTTATGGGGCATGACAGAGAAGGAATCAATGGTGGTGATACAAATGGAAGATTCAAAGGCCTTAGCTGTGGCAATAGCCATGAGAATGGAGTAGGAATAAATATGAAAGTGTGAAGGAGAATCTGCTGGACTTAATAATTTTTTAAATATTTATTTATCATGAAAGAGGAGAGTGAGAGAAAGAGAACTAGAGCATTGCTCAGCTCTGGTATAAGGTAGATTAAACCTGTAACCTCTAGGGTCTCAGGAATGCATGATAGTGCTTTAATAAACTGAACTATCTCCCTGACCTTGGTGGTGTGTTTTACACAAAGGAAAGTGAGAAGAGAGCAGATCTTCTTAGACTCACAGATCTTTGTCTTAGGCCACACAGTCGGTGAGTCAGACAGTATGAGAAGAGAAGCAAGTTTGTAGCCTGTGGACAAATTACTTTACCTCTTTGAATCTCAATTTCTCCATTTGTAAACTGAAAATATCCACCTCCGAACATGACCATGAGAATTAAATAACTTGGAAAATTCCAGGAGATAAAGCAGATGTTCAATAAACACTTTTGGTTGATAGTAACAATAGGGTTTACTCATGTACCACTTAATCCTCAAAAAACCCTGTAAGGCAGCTTGTAATATCATCTGGTTTACCAGCATAGCAACTGAAGCACAGAAAGGTGAAGAAACAGGACCAAAGTCACCTGGTTAGTAAGTGGCATAGTGTTATTTTTCTAGCTCCTTCTGGAACCTATAACTGGGAGTAAGGGGGGAAATGGCAGGAGAAATGGACAACAGACCTGATCAATAATTCATATCAAGAATAGTTTTTATTTGGAAATGTACCTTCACAACTTGTTGGCAGTCTGGAGATAGGTGGCCCCTAATTTGGTCGTTTAGTCTTTTTCTTACCACAGGTCCTTGGGGTTAAGGCACAGAGTCAAGTTCTTAAAGATCAGCATCCCAGACAGCCCCAGTGGTCTGATCAGGGTTGGAGCTGCTGCAAAAATCGAACCAGGTTCCATTCTGGAATATGACATGATCAGCCCCTTGGCACCAGGACTCCAGCTCCCTCTTTCACTGGGACTGGTGTTACCCACAGGCCAGCTGTGGCCAGGTCCTGGTGGGCAGGAGGTTGAGGTGATAATAGGTTAACAGAGGCTAATTTTCTGGTGCAGGGTCCAGTTTATCTTCCTGAGGGGTGGAAGCTGGTGTGGAAGCCTCATCCCCACCATTGAGGGACTTCTGAAGCTCACTGCTGCTGGGTGAAGGGGTCCTGTGACCCTGGGACCCCCAGCGAGTCATGCGCTTAAGGGAGGAGTCGTGGCGGGCAAGCAGAGGGGGCTGGAAGCCTGTGAAGGAGCTGCTGCTAGCAGGACGCTTATCTGCAAGAGAAAAGTCAGATGTGTAAGGAGAAAGGTGTGTGCAAAGGGCAGTGCTTGAGGGGCCTTGCCTGGGAGCTTGGGGAGGAGAGAACCTCCTGATCTTCAGGCCTGTGCTGGCCCTGGAGATCTAGAGATAGCCCCCCTTTCCCCTTCCCTTCTTTCTCATTCCAGGGTCTACTCTATCTCACCTCCAGGCTCAATTGGATGCATGAGCCGGTTCATCTGGACATTCCAGTGTTTCACGTTGGTGCTTGCCTGGCGCAACTTCCTCTGGGCAGCCTGTAGGAGCAAGGCCAGTGAGAGGTGAGTCAAAACCACCACCCTGGTTTTGACAAAACTACCATCCTGGTGGGTGTTGTAACTTTTTCAGGTTCTCAGGTTCCTTGGAATCTGATGCAAGCTACTAACCAACTCTCCAGAAAAACTCATGCATGTTCATAAAGAGCTATTTATATGAGTTGGCACCCAGTTTCAGGGGACTCATGGACCCCCACAGGGTAAAAAATAATCCTAATAAATCCATTAAATATGCAGATAAGATATATTAAGTATATTTACTATCTTCTTTAACCTGTAGAGCAGAAGTTAATAACAAAGGGCTTAAGTGGCTTGCCTGGGACACATGTTGAGTTCTAAACCACACAACTTCCCCAGAACCAAATGCAAAAATCTCTGTTCCAATGTTTACCACACCACTAGTAGTGGTTGTGGGGTATAGAAACTTCCCCTATGTTACATACTTCTGTATTTGTATTTTTTACAGTGACTATGTAAGTCAACTGAGAAAAATAAAACAACCACTATTAATAGAAACAAAATGTAGAAATTATAAAAATAAACCTTTTCTATGGAGGTTTGAGCTCCAAGTTGAAGTGCAGGAATAACGAGGTAGGGGCTTAGAAGAGGAGGAGAAGAAAGAGGAGGAAGAAGAGCTTTTGCCCAGGTTAATAATAAAAATAAAAAAGTAGTTAATGTTTCTTCCACTCTTACTAAACAGTCAATGTCACATATTATCTAATTTATTTATGTGTTTAGTTAAATATTTTTTATCACAGTGCTTTTTCTTTATTTTTTATATTTATTCATTTATTTTTCCTTTTGTTGCCCTTGTTGTTTTTCATTATTATTGTAGTTATTGATGTCGTTTTTATTGGATAGGACAGAGAGAAATGGAGAGAGGAGGGGAAGACAGAGAGGGGGAGAGAAAGACACCTGCAGACCTACTTCACCACCTGTGAAGTGACTCCCCTGCAGGTTAGGGAGCTGGGGGCTTGAACCGGGATCCTTATTCTGGTCCTTGCACTTTGTGCCATTTGTGCTTAACCCATTGCGCTACTGCCCAACTCCCCAGTAGTTATTTATTTTTAAAGACTTATTTATGAAAGAGAGAGTATCACTCTGGCACATGCAATGCTGAGGCTTGAACTTGGGCCCTCATGCTTGATAGTCCAATACTTTATCCACTATCCCATCTCCCTGGCTACTAAAGTTTTTTTTTTCTTCTTCTTCTTTTTTTCCTGAGGGTAATTTTATGGGTACACATGAGCAAAAAATGTTCTTAAATTTTTCACTCAAGTGAATGAATATTTTTCTGACATTATTAAAAGAATCTAAGTTCTGAGTTGTTAAAATGTGGGTCCTGGGAATAAGGAATTGTAATAATTCTATATTCAAAAGTTTTCTGTTCCTCATACTTTGTGGCAGATATAAAATACAGTTTAAAGCTTAGCCGCAGCCCTAAGGCTATTTCTTTGTCTTTTTTTTTTTTTTTTAAGGGTTTGCTTTTTTAAAAGAGAGACACAGAGAAGAAGAGAGAAGAAAAGAAAGGTCAGATCACTATTCAATTCTAGTTTATGGATAGTACTGGGGATTGAATTTGGGACTTCAGGAATCTCAGGTATGTAAATCTGGTATGCTACCAGATGCACAATCTCTCTGCTCATCTAATTTTAATCTTTATAACAGTGCAATTCTTCTTCTAGCGTTTGCCCTTCTTCCGTAGCCAGTCAACAGCGTCAGGTTGAACCTGATGTAAAGTTTCGAGACCTCCTTTGAATCTGGAGAGGTGGCAGTCGTTGACTATGTGGGTCATAGTCTGTCTGGAGCCGCAGGGGCAGTTCGGGTCGTCTCTGGCTCCCCAGCGATGGAACATAGCGGCGCACCGGCCATGGCCTGTTCGATAGCGATTGAGGAGGGCCCAATCATAACGTGCTAGATCAAAGCCGGGTTGACGCTTGCAGGGGTCTGTGATGAGGTGTTTGTTCTTGACCTCAGCTGACTGCCAACTCTGTTTCCAAGAGACTGGAACAGAGAAATTCAGTGTAGGCGTAGGGGACCAGATTGGGTGATGAGACGTCAAGCATTGGACAGGGTGGGCGAAGATATCCACGTATATTGGCAGGTCCGGTCGAGCGTAGACGTGGGAAATGAACTTAGATGATGCCGCATCCCGACGAATATCTGGCGGGGCGATGTTGCTAAGAACTGGCAGCCATGGAACCGGGGTGGAACGGATGGTTCCAGAAATTATCCTCATGGAGGAATATAATTTGGAATCGACCAAGTGGACATTGGGGCTACGGAACCATACTGGGGCACAGTATTCTGCAGTGGAATAGCATAATGCCAGAGATGATGATCGTAGTGTGGAAGCGCTCGTGCCCCATGAGGAGCTGGCCAGTCTTGCAATGATGTTATTCCTCGCGCCCACCTTTGCTGCAGTTTTTATGAGATGTTCGTGAAATGACAGAGTGCGATCGAGAGTAACGCCAAGATAGACTGGCTGGGCTTCATGACGGATTCTCGTATCGCCAAGCTGCACATTAAGCTCACGCGAGGCCGAGGCATGGTGTAGATGGAAAACAGATGATACCGTTTTTGCAGTGCTAGGGCTTAGTCGCCATTTTTTACAGTAATCAGATATCAGAGACATGTCTTTCGTGAGTGTTTCCTTGAGGATGTCGAACTTGGATGCCTGAGTTGCACAGCAGATGTCATCGGCGTAGATGAACTTCCTTGAAGAAGTTTCTGGGAGGTCACTGATGTAAATATTAAATAGTGTAGGAGCCAGAACAGAGCCCTGGGGGAGGCTACTTGAGACAAGTCTCCATCTGCTAGACTTGTCACCCAGATGCACCAGTGCAATTATTTGTTCCTTTTCCTAGATGAAGGACTTGAAACGTAGAGAGGTTAAACAATTTGCCAGTGGCAACATAGCCAGGCAATGACACAGCCAGGATTTTAGGAAAGGCCTCAGAGTGTGCGCATTAAGTCCTAACCTCAGCAGGATCTAATCATACCTTTTTTAAAAAAACAGCTTTTAATTTAATTTACTAATTTTGGATACAGACAGGAAAAACAAGAGGGAAGGGAGGGATAGAGGAGAGAGAGATACCTGCAACACTGCTTCACCACTCTTGAAGCTTCCCCCTGCAGTTGGGGATGAGGGGGCTTGAACCTGGCCCTTGAACATGGAAATGTGTGTGCTCACCTGACCCCACAGCAGCTTCCATCCTGCCCCATACCAGCCTTACCTCCACGTCCTCATCAGCCCTCTGCCGGTTCTGCCGCACCTCCTCCAGCTGCTGCTGGGCCTGCTGCAGGGAGCGGCTCTGGAGAGCCATTTCCTGCTGCAGCTCTTGCTTCTCCTGCTGTGCCCGCTCAATGTAGCGCTCCTGCTCCTCCTTCAGCTGCATCAACTCCTTCAGCTTCTCCTCTTCTTCCTCCAGCAGTCTGCCAGGCACACACTGTGTCATTTCCAAGCACCTCAAAGATGCTAAGCAACCAGGAGGGTAGTGAAGTCTGGGAAGGCAACCAGGGGCAGGTGCTTGGGCCTACCTGGTCTGGGCTAGGCGCACAGCCTCTTCATCCCGCCGAGCTTTCACCTCCAACTGCAGGGCCTCCTGAAGTCGATGTTGCATTTCCTCCAGCTCTTTGATGCGTTGCCGCTGCCTGGCGGCCTCTTCCTTCTTTAGCTCCATTTCAGCCTGCATGGAGGCCCTGGCCTGCACAGAGACACAGAGTCAGGGCAGAGGGGACATAGAGCAGGGAGGTGGCAGGTATATATACCCCCAGAGTTCTGTTAGGCTGCCTCAACTAGCTATCTACAGTGGGAGTCTAGAAAGTCCCTTCATGAGATTTTCTTTTTTATTTTATTTTATTTAAGAAAGGATTAATTAACAAAACCATAAGGTAGGAGGAGTTCATGAGATTTCTGACCTGATGCATTTCTTTATTTTTTCCAAATTTAAAAAAATGTTTTTTGTTATCTTTATTTATTTATTGGATAGAGAAAGCCAAAAATTGAGAGAAGGGTGGGTGACAGAGAGAGGCAGAGAGATACCTGCAGCCTTGCTTCACCACTCGTGAAGTTTCCCCCCTGAAGGTGGGGACCCGGGGCTCAAACCCGGGTCCTTGCACACTGTAATGTGTGTGCTCAACCAGGTGCGCCACCACCCAGCCCCACCTGATACATTTCTAAGAGCCTGACTAGATCAGATAATGGTCAGTGAACAGATGCCACATGGGGAAAAGAGGCTCAAGTCACTGCCTTCCTAACACCAAACTTAATAGTCCTTCATACCTGGGTGGAGAAGGTTGCATAATGGCTATACAAAAAGACTTTGACGTGGTCCGGGAGGTGGCGCAGTGATAAGGCTTTGGACTCTCAAGCATGAGGTCCTGAGTTCGATCCCTGGCAGCACATGTGCCAGAGTGATGTCTGGTTCTTTCTCTCTCCTCCTATCTTCTCATGAATAAATAAATAAAATCTTTTTAAAAAAAAGACTTTGATAATTAACTAAAGTCGCAAAGTCCCAGGTTCATCTCCCTGCATCACCATAAGCCAGACTGAGCAGTGTTCTGGTAAAACAAAAACAACATTTCCCCCCCTTCCTTTACCACAGGCCTGGCCTAAGCCCATCTTCTTTCCTTCCTTCTTATTTTTCTTCTTTCTTTTCTTTCTTCTTCATCCCCTCTTCCTTTTTCTCTCCTTTTCATCTTTTAAAAAATATGTTTATTTATTTTTGGATAGAAACTGAGAAATTGAGAGCAAAGGGGGAGATTGAGAGAGGGGAAGAGAGAGAAAGACCAGCAACTACTTCACCACTCATGAAAGCTTTCCTTCTGCAGGTGAGGACTGGGGGCTTGAACCCAGGTCCTGGCTCGCTAAAATGTGTTCACTCAACCAGGTGTGCCACCATTCAGACTTTCTTTCTTTCTTTCTTTCTTTCTTTCTTTCTTTCTTTCTTTCTATCTTTCTTTCTTTCTTCAACCAGGTGTGCCACCACTCTGACTTTCTTTCTTTCTTTTCTTTTCTTTCTTTCTTTCCATTCATCCTTCCTTTTCCCCGTTTTCTTTCTGCTTTTCCTTTCCTTTCTTTTCCTTCCTTCCTTTACTTATTTCCTTCTTTTTCTTCCCTCTGGAGCACTGCTCAGCTCTGGCTTATGATGGCGCTGGGGATTGATCGTGAAATGTTGGTGCCTCTGGCATGAAGGCATGTTGTGCTTTTCCGCCTTTCCAGTCCTCCACCCATTTTTTCAAACTCAACAGAACTTCGTTCCTACTAGCGCTGCCGGCACAGGCATCCCTCAGCACACGGGCCATCCCTCCGCCCGGGCCCCGCCCCTACCCCAGAGCCCAAGCCTCGCCACACAGCATCCCTCGGCCAGCCCCACCTGCTCCGCTTCTCGCAGTTGGCCTTCCAGCGCTTCCTGCAGCTCCCGGTGCTGGCTGCGGCGCCGCTCCTCCTCCTCCTGCAGCAGGCGCTCGGCCTGCCTCTGCGCCTCCTGCAGCAGCTCCAGCTCCTGCAACTTCCGCTCCTTTTCTTCTTGCAGCTGCTGCAGCCGCACCAGCTCCTCCTCCTTGGCTGCCCGCCGCCGCTCCCGCTGCTCGCGCTGCTCCCGCCGCTTCTGTTTCAGGTCCTTGTGCAGCGACGTCTTCCCCTCTGCCTGTAGCCGGATCGCTGTCTGGATAGCTGCGGGAACAAAGAGAGAGTGGGCAGGGGACACCAGGTGGTGGTGGGGTTTTAAAAGTTTTTTTTAAACTATATTTATTTACTGGGTAGAGAGAGCCAGAAATCGAGAGGGAAGGGGGTGAAAGAGAGGGAGACAGAGACACCAGCAGCCATGTTTCACTACTTGTAAAGCTTTCCCCCTGCAGGTGGAGACTGGGGACTCAAACCCGGGTCTTTGTGCACTGTAACATGTGTGCTCAATCAGGTGCACCACCACCCAGCCCCTAAGTGGGATTTAATATATATACGATCATAATCTGTTTTGGATAGAGACAGAGAAACTGAGGGAGGATTGGGAGATAGGAGAGGGAGGGAGATCTACAGCAATTTCACCTCTCATGAGGCTTCCCCCCTGCAGGTGGGGACCTAGGGCTTGAACCTGGGTCCAGCATACTGTAAAGTCTGTGCACTCGACCCAGTGCACCACTGCCCAGCCCTAGTGGTGGGGTTTTATGAAGGCACATTGCGGGGAAAGGGACCTTAAAGCCTTAGGACTCAGGTCCAGTCCAGCCTCCCACTGGGCCTGAGTTATGTGTTATCACAGGCCCTGAGGACACTGAAGCCCAGACAGCCTCAGGCCCTCCAGTGAGCACTCACCAGTGGTCCACTCCTGGCGCTGGCGAGTGTCAGAGGCACTCATTTCATATGTGCGAGAGGCAGTCTTCACACAAAACATGCAGCGTTTTCCTTCTCTATCAGGGAGCACCTGGGAGAGGGGCCAGATGGGGTGGCATTACTGAGATCATGGCCCCAAGGGCCCAGGGGTGGCCCCCAGACCAAGCCACTACTATTCCTGACTGACCATCTACCTCAGACACCCCCCCTGTCTCTGCCAGGAGCCTTGAGTGACCCCCATGATGAACAATTAGTTGTGTCTACACACAACTACTTGTGTCTCCCCAATAATTGTAGCCTTTGCTGTTTGAAAGTGGGGTAGAGCCATATTCTGCTTGGAGCTGAGCACACCACTGTAACCCAGTGTTTATGTAGATCATGCTTGAACATCTCCAGGCACAGGGTCCTCAGACCAGCTACATTCAGCCAGTCCACGGGTAATTTTGGAGTACTACTGAGTGCTGCTTATTGTTTTAAATATTTGGAATAAAGAACTGTATCTAATGGACTAAATCTCTAAGCCTACAGTCTAGCAGGAAATTAATAGCTACCATGAATTTAGCTTCTTAAATTCTAGGGTATGTGCTAGTGTTTTTAAGTTTTGTTTGTTTGCTTATTTATTATGAGAGACAATGTGAGGGGTGAGGGGGGAGTGAGAAAGAGGATCAGAGCACTGTTCAGCTATGGCTTAAGGAGGTACAAAGGGTTGAATCTGTCACAGGTCTTTGGGACCTCAGGTATGCATATACAAGTGTTTTTTTTTTTAATTTTTTAAAAAATATTTTATCTATTAATTTATTGGATAGATAGAGAAATTGAGAGGGAAAGGGGACATAGAGACACTTGCAGCACTGCTTCACTGATTGCAAAACTTCCTCCTGCAAGTGAGGACTCAAGGCTTGAACTTTGGGGGTCTTATACACTCAACCAGATGTGCCACTGCCTGGCCCCTCGATTTGAAAGATTTAATTGTTTATGGATTTATGAGCATCACTCTGGCACATGCAATGCTAGGGACGAAACTTGGGACCTCATACTTTATCTACTGTGCCACCTTCCAGTCTAGTATACTAGTATTTTATATGCATCATTTAGTCTTCCCAGGCCGGTATTATTCACTCCACTTTGCATAGAAATGAAAAATTAAAAAGTCCAGGAACTTTCTCTATTCACATTGCATATAGACAATGAACTGGGAGTTTTGCCTAAGTAGTAACACCTGTATCCTTATTTGACAAATATGGATGCAGCAGGAGCCAGAAGATGGCTCAGGCAGTGGGGCATACTCCTTACCATATTTGAGGTCCTAGGTTTGAACCCTGACACCATACAGCAGCACCATGGGAAGCTCCATGGATGGTGGGGAGGTGCTAGAGTCTTGGTCTCTCTCCACCCCCCCTCTCCTTTTCTCTCCACCTCTCTCTATAATAAAGATAATTTTTAAAGTTGGTGAACAGAAGTGGTGGGACTGAACACACATAAAGGTCTGGCTTCTCAGTAAACAATAATAATATTTAATAATAATAATATTACTATTATTATTATTATTACTATAGAAGTCCAGTGGATGAAATGTTGGACCCTCAAACATGAAGTCCTGAGTTTGAGTTTGACTCCCAGCATCACATGTGCCAGAGTAATGCTCTGGTTCTCTCTCCCTCTTTCTCATCAATCAAAAAAAAATTTTAAATGCACACACACAAAAAATGAGTACAGCCAGGACTTGAAAATAGATCACCTGGACAGTGAGCCTAGTCTGTCATGTGGTGGGCCCATGTTCAAGCCTAACTTCTCCTGCCTTTCTCTTTCTTTCTTATTTAAATTAAAAAAAATTTTTTTGGACATCTTCAGGACTCCACCACTCTGGGATAACTTCAGAAAGAGATAAAGAGATAAGAGATAAGGGAAGAAAAAAAAACAGCATCAAAGCTTCCTTAAATGTAGTGGAGGCTTGGCTCATGCCTGAGTCATACATAGGACTAGCTACACATATCCAAGTGAGCTATTTTTTCTGACCCATCTCTCTCTATCTAGAAAAATTGATCCAGAGAGGTAAAGCCCTGGTGGCAAAAAGAAAAAACAAACAAATAAAAAAAAATACAGTAAAATATAATGGACACTGTCTAGGTTGGCTAGAGTATTGATTTTTTAAATGTAAAATAGCACATTGATGAGGATGTGAAGACACTGAAACCCTCACACATTGCTGATGAGAATTCTAAGATGGTGCAGACACTGTGGAAAACAGTTTGTCTCTCAAGACGTTAAATAGGTTGGGGAGACACAATAATGGTTCTGCAAAAGATTCTCATGCATGAGGTTCCAAGGCCCCACGTTCAATCCCTGGCACCACCGTAAACCACAGTGTGCTCTGGTCTCTCTCTCTCTCTCTCTCTCTCTCTCTCATTAAAATAAAATAAAGAAGTTAGACATAGAATTACCCTGTGGTACAGGAACTTTACTCCTAGAGGAATGAATACATACGTACACCCAGAAAGTTGTACATGAATGTTTATAGTATTTACAGTAGCAAAAAAAAGTGAAAACAGCGGGAGTCGGGTGGTAGCGCAGTGGGTTAAGTGCACACGGCACCAAGCACAGGACCGGCATAAGAATCCCGGTTCAAGCCCTCGGCTCCCCACCTGCGGGGGGGGGGGGGGTCCCTTCACAAGTGGTGAAGCAGGTCTGCAGGTGTCTATCTTTCTCTCCCCCTCTCTGTCTTCCCCTCCTCTCTCCATTTCTCTGTCCTAACAATGACAACATCAACAATAACTACAATAGCTACAATAACAATAAAAAACAAGGGCAACAAAAAGGGAAAAATAAATAAATAAATATTTAAAAAAAGGTTAAAACAACTCAAATACTCAACTAAAGAATAAACAAAAGGTAGTATATGTGCATGAATATGTAATGGAATATTATTCAGCCATAAAAGGAATAAAGTTATGATCCATTCTACAACATAGATAAACCTTGAAAACATTATCCTAGTAGCCCAGGAGTACTAGACTTCTCTCTTTCTCATACATAAGTAAATATTGAAAAACTTAAACATGGCAGAGAAAATATTACGCTAAGTGAAAGAAGCCAGGCACTACAGGACATGCTTGATTTCACTTATATGAGGTACCTAAAGCAGCCAAACTTATAGAGGCAGGCAGGAAGTAGGATGGATGACCAGGAAAACAGCTTAGCTGCTAGAGTGTGTGCACTCTTTGTCTTCCTCTTTCATGTAGAACTTTCTGTTTCGTATGAAATAAAATAAAAAGGAGAAGGAGAAGAAGAAAGAAGTACTTGTAGACATGGGGGTAGCACTAGTGGTTGTGTAATAGACATTCCTGCCTGTGGCTCCAGAAATCTCAGGTTCTATCTGAGGTATTAAAATAAAGTTCGGGAAATAAACAATGGTGGTGGCTACACAACACTGTAAATGTACTTGATGCTACTGTATGGCTAAAGTGGCAATAACACATATACTTTATTTTAAAAATTGTTTGAAGCCTCTCAAATAAAAGTGGGCAGGGACAAGGCAGGGGAAGTTGGAGAGATGATGCGTATGGAGGAAGAATAGAGAAGTGTGGAGTTGCTAAAGGAAATGGAATTTAGGTGAAAGAAAACTTTTAAAGAATTTTTTTTTTTTGCCTCCAGGGTTATCACTGGGACTTCGTGCCTGCACTATGAATCCACTGCTCCTGGAGGCTATGTTTTCCCTTTTGTTGCCCTTGTTTATCATTATTATTATTGTTGTCATTGCTATCCTTGTTGTTGGATAGGACAGAAAAAAATCGAGAGAGGATGGTAAGACAGAGGGGGAGAAAAAGACAGACACCTGCAGACTTGCTTCACTGCTCATGAAGCGGCCCCCCTACAGATGGGGAGCTGGGAGCTCCAACTGGATCCTTACATCAGACCTTGTGCTTCACACCATGTGCGCCTGGCCCCTTAAGGAATTTTAAAAATATTTTATTTACTTGGGTAGAGTCAGAGAGAAATCAAGAGAGGAATGGGGAGATAGATAAGGAGAAGGGCAGGGGTAGGTAGCATAATGGTTATTATGCAGAGTCTATTACGCGGGAGTCGGGCGGTAGTGCAGCAGGTTAAGCACACATGGCGCAAAGCGCAAGGACCAGCACAAGTATCCTGGTTCGACCCCCCAGCTCACCACCTGCAGGGGGGTCGCTTCATGGGCGGTGAAGCAGATCTGCAGGTGTCTGTCTTCCCCTCCTCTCTTGATTTCTCTCTGTCCTATCCAAAAAAAAAAAAAAAGAAAAAAAAAAGAGTCTCTCATGCTTGAGGCTTCCAAGTCCCAGGTTCAATCCCCTATAGCACCATAAGCCAGAGCTGAGCAGTGCTCTGGTAAAAAAGAGGATGAGAGAGACAGAGACAGAAACAACTGAAGCACTGCCTTACCACTTGTGAAGCCTTCCCCCTGCAGGTGGGGGTCAGGGGCCTGAACCCCAGTCCTTGTGCATTGTAGCATGTGCACTCAACCAGACGCCACAACCCGATCCCTAAGAATTCTTTAAGTAGGTTTTTTTCTGTCTAGTATGAGACATAAGCCCTCTCCTCTCAAATCTTTAGCACAATCCCCATATTCACAAATGATTTTAGTGGATGACTTATAGGTTTAGCTACTTTCAAATCAGAATGGCTATGAGGTGCCCATCTATATTGTGTTACATTCGTCTAAGCAGAAATATGTGTGACTGATTTTTCTCTCCTTTTGCCTTCTTCCTGAGCCCCTTGCCCTCACACTGCACTGGAGACCCTCTGGGCTGTGAGATATCTTTCATCCCTCCAGTTGACCCCCTCACCTCCACGCAGCACTGTGCATCTAGCGGGATAGTACCCCTTTTCTCTTTGCACTCTTCACTTCCAAAATAGCAGAGACTGCTGGGCTGCAGCTGGAACCATCGCTCAGTCCAGTTCCTCCTCAGGTGCCCTCGTTTCCACAGATAGCCCTGCCAGTCAGAGCAAAATCAGAGATGTCAACAGGGCACCTCTACATCTTTTCTGAGGGCCCTCTCCTAGTCCACAGCCTGGCTTGACCTGTTTCAGGACATCTTGGATGAGCTCCTGGTAGACCTCGTGGATGGCCATGCTGAGGGTCTCCCGACCCACTCCTCGAAGACAGCGGCCCGAGTTGAAGAGCTCCAGGAACTGCCAGACGCTGAGACCTCCAGTGGTCTGGGCTGCCTGAGCCTCCTGCGCCAACAGCTCCTCCAGCTCACCCAAGCCTACTTCCAGGCTCATGCTGCTAAGCACCTTCTTCAGCAGGTATTCCACCTGGAAGGGGAGAGGGAAGGCCTGCTACTGCCGTGGGCAGCATTTCTGGGGGCACTCCTATTGGATTCCAGAGCCAGGGCTGAAGGGAATGGGGTCTGGGAGCTGAAGTGATGGTGGTCAGGAAACTAAATGCTAGTGGTGACTGGGCTAGAGAATTGGGAGGAAATCCTGGAACTCTAACACCAATTTAGACATGCCTCCTCCTTCCCAACCAGCAGTCTCCATTCCTTCTGCCTTAAGTTAAGGTGTAAAGGTGGGAATTAAGGGCTGGAGCCAGGAAGAGGGAGTGCAAGGGCTGTTTAGGAGACTCATTTAAAAAATAATTAAATTTTTTGTTTTATTTATTTGATAAAAACAGAAATTGATGGGGAAAGTGAGATAAAGAGGGAGAAAGGCATCTCTAGCACTGCTTTACAGTTTGTGAAGTGTCTCCCCTGCAAGTGGGGATATATATATGATCCAGTATATAATATATATGATCCATATATAATATATATGATCCAGTATATAATATATATGATCCATATATAATATATATGATCCAGTATATAATATATATGATCTTATGATCCAGTAATAATATATATATATATTATTACTGGATCATAAGATTTGCCAGTTTTCTTTTCTTTTTTTTTTAAAATTTATTTATTTTATTTATTTATTCCCTTTTGTTGCCCTTCTTGTTTTTATTGTTGTAGTTATTATTGTTGTTGTCGTCGTTGTTGGATAGGACAGAGAGAAATGGAGAGAGGAGGGAAGACAGAGAGGAGGAGAGAAAGATAGACACCTGCAGACCTGCTTCACCGCCTGTGAAGCGACTCCCCTGCAGGTGGGGAGCCGGGGTTCGAACCGGGATCCTTATGCCGGTCCTTGTGCTTTGCGCCACCTGCGCTTAACCCGCTGTGCTACAGCCCGACTCCCCAGTTTTATTTTCTTAAGGGCTCTCCATACTGTTTTCCACTGGGGCTATACCAAATTGCATTCCTACCAACAGTGTATCAGGGTCTCTTTTTCTCCATATCCTCAGTAATATTTATCATTTCCTGTTTTGTTGGTGTGGGCCATTTTCACAGTAGTGAGATAGACTCTTATTGTGGTCTCAATTTGCATTTCTCTAATGATAACTGGCATGGAACATTTTTTTCTTATGTCTGTGGGCCATCTGAATGAACCTAAATGCCCAATAGCAGATGACTGGATAAAGAAGTTGTGAGTTATATATTCAATGGAATACTACTTTGCAATCAGCAAAAATGATATTGTTTTATCTGGAACAAAATGAATGGAAATGGAAGAAGTGATTATGCTATGTGAAATAAAGGCATAAAGGAAACTACTGGATGGTTTTGCTCATATGTGGAATATAGAAGACTGAAGCAAATAAACTGGCAAGAAAAAAGGAATAAAGAGAAAAGAAAGAAAGAAAGAAAGAAAGAAAGAAAGAAAGAAAGGGAGAGGGAAAGAAGAAAGGAAGGAAGGAAGGGAGGAGGGAAGGAAGGAAGGAAGGAAGGAAGGAAGGAAGGAAGGAAGGAAGGAAAGAAGGAAAAATCAAAGAAAGGAAACCAAACTCTTATACTTAATGAGAACTATGGTGTGGGGGTATATGGTCCAGAGCTTTGGTAGAAGGTGTGGTGACTTGGACATGCCAGCTGTGGGTTTGAAATTGTACCCTTGAAATTTTAAGATTTTGTAAAATACTCTTTATTCACTAATACAAAATGAAAAAAGTCATTGCTAGTGATTTATATTAGTTTACAAAATTATAAAATTTCAATGAGGGGCTGGGTGGTGGCACACCTGGTTAAGCACACATGTTACAGTGCTCAAGGACCTGGTTCAATCCCCAGGTCCCGACCTGCAGGGGGAAAGCTTTGCAAGTGGTGAAGCAGTGCTGCAGGTGTCTCTCTGTCTCTCTCCCTCTCTATCTCCCCTACCTCTTGATTTCTGGCTATCTCTATCCAATAAATAAAGATAATAAAAAGTAATAAAAAAATAAAATTTCAATGATATAATTTCACACCTCTGTGTGTGTAACATTGCACTTAAAGTTTTTGTGTCCTCCCACCCCCAACAGTTTTCACAAAATCTAAGAGACGGTTTGGTTAAATTTTTTTGTAAGTTCATTTGCTTTCTTTAACTATATTTCACATATGATTGAAACCATCTGGTAGTTGTCTTTCACCTCTTTACTTATTTCACTTAACATAATATACTCCAGTATCATCTTTTAAAATTGCAGAATAGAACTCTCCAATACCCTTATTTTACAGATGATAAAATCAAAGCCCAAAGGAGGAAGTGACTAAGTCGCACAGCAAACTGGTGGCAGCCACAGCTTGATGTGTCCCTTTGAGCTCTTATTATTCCAAACCCCAATCCCCCATCCTGGGATTCCTTCCTTTATGGGAGGACAAGTAAAGTAGGGACAGGAAGCCTGTTACTGAGGAACAGGAAGTGGTGGTTGGGGTATATCCTGATGCAATTTGTGTTGATCATAGCAATAAGCAGTCTTAGCCTCTGAAAAGCCACCTTGTTCTGACTGGCAGGAGGCCGACAAGGGCACCCAGCCAGGTGTTTGTGCAGACAGACACGTGTCCCTTACTGGCCCCAGGAAATTTTTGGGAAACTCTTAGACATTCATTCTAAGGGCCTCAGCAGGTAGTAAGATGGAGTACACCAGTTCAAGGCTCAGTTAACTGCCCTCGCTCCTGATAAACAAGAACAGGAATCTGAGTGTAGTTACAAGTCCTCTTGTAAAAAAAAGGACCACTCCCCTGTGTATCTCACTCTAAAAATACTGACATTTGTCACAGTCATCAAAAGGACGAAGGCTTAACAGATGGGAGAGAGGTAGGAAATACAGGGAGACTATGGGTTGACTGAAAAAGGGGACACCTGCTCTGGCTTCTCCCATCCATGATCCAGATTCTGGGTCTCTATTCATAGGATGACCTCTCTGGGTCGTTGAGTGAAGTCTGCTGTGGCTCTCATTTATACTAAAAATAAAAATAAAAATAGAAATTCTGGAATCAGGGCCAGACTGGATTTCCCATGCGGCTTATGTGGAGATATATTCAGGAAGGTCTTCTTCCTCCTCATCTAGCACCTGTCTCAGATTGCCACAATGCCCCAAATCCTGCCCTCTGATTTAATGTTTTCAGTTTCAAATATCCAGTTACATATTAAGCATAATGCCTCTGCAAATAGAATTTGCAGATCATTTCCTATTGTGAGAGCCCACAGAACCCTGATGGAAGAATCACTTCAGCTCTCCTAGAATTTCTAGGCATATGGGCAGTTCTAGGCATATGGAGCCCACTGGGCATGGATGGATAGGTACCAGCATGTGGAAACAAAGAAGAAAGGGGATGTGGGAAAGTGCAGAGATAATTTGCCTTCCTTCGTGGTTTTGCTGAAGCCTGGCCCCCAGTGACTTAGTCCCAGAGATGCCATCATCCTCACCTCATCAGGAACCATGATCAGAGGGTACTTGTCCTCAGACAGGAAGTTGAAGAGGCACCAGAGGCGGAAGGCGTCCTGATTGGAGAGCATGCTGTTCCCGTTGCTATCCACCCGATAGTTCTTCTTGGCCGTCAGGGTCCAGCACAGCTCATCAAAGTGCTCCTTAATGAAAGCCCCCTCCTCCACCTGCCACCAGGCCTACAAGTCAGCCAAATAGGCTGCCCCAAGCCTGCCCTACCACCAAGCTAATGCTCTAGATGGTTTCTTGGGGTCATCTTATTCCCCTGCTTCCTAGGGCAGGACTTTAACTTGAATTGACGCCCAGGAAACTAGTTGCTTCCAATCCCCCACTACTTCATCCCCCTCCATGTCTCCCCACCCCTGCTTACACTTCTATGCCCAGCCAAGTCCCCTGTCCACAGAGAAGGAACTCTAGTCCCCTATCCCAAGGGAGAAAGAAGAGAAAATCTAGGGGGGGGGGGAGTGTTGTTGGAAGGAGGGAGTGGACAATTCAGGAGAATCTGAGAAGACAATGATAACTGGGAAGATGAAGAAAGACATATAGAGTGGGGGGGGCAGGGAGTTGGGAAACACTTTATAAAGGTTAATCTGGAAGCTGAGGGTGGGTTAGGCTGGGCTGTGGTGGAAAGTCATGGCAAAGGTGACTGCTAGGCTAGGACAAAGGTGAGAAAGACTGGTAATGAGTTGAGTGGACAAGTGTCTGGAATGTAAAGAATGGAGACAGAAAACCAGAGAGGGACAGAAGTGGAAGTCTGCTGTGGGAGCAATGCACTGGGGTACCGGTAAGTGGGGACAGGTTAGAGGTGCTCCCCCTAAGTTGATCACACCTTGTCCAGGATGTACTTGTTGAGGTAGGGCATGTATCCCTGGCTGGACACAGGGCCATCGTCGTCATCTCGGAAGTGCTCCTCCAGGGCCACAGGGTCATGGGGGATGTGCAGGACTGTGTACAGGTTGTGGGACAGCACCTGAGACAAACAAACAATTTGGCTTCACGTGCCCTAAGAAAGACTTCTTTATGAAACTAGGCACAGGGGGTGGCACAGTGGGCAAAGCACTGGACTCTTGGGCATGAGGCCCTGAGTTCAGTCCCTGGGATTACATGTTCTAGACTAATGTAATGCTCCAGTTCCATCTCTCTAATTAATTAATTAATTTCTTTTAAAAAAGAGAAAAGAAAAGAAACCAGATCAAAAGATTGCTCCTAGGGCCAGGCAGTGGCACATCTAGTTGACTGCATACATTATAGTGTGTAAGGACCTGGGTTCAAGCCCATCTGTAGGGGAAAAGTTTTGACAACAGTGAGGCTGTGCTGTGTTTCTCTTTCTCTCTCTACCTCCCTGTTCACACTCAGTTTCTTTATGTATCTGTCAAATTAAAAAACTACTAAAAAAAAGAAGATTGCCCCCCACCTCTCCCACTCTGCTCACCCCTATTCCAATTGTTAGTGCACATATTATCCAGTTTAATAACTAAAACTTATACAGTTACTGTGCATTGACCAATGAGCTAAGTATTTTACATACACTTAACTCCTCATAACAATTATTATTATTTTATTTATTTATTTTTAATTAATTATTTTATTTTCCCTTTTGTTGCCCTTGTTTTTTATTGTTGTTGTAGTTTTATTGTTATTGTTGATGTCGATGTTAGATTGGACAGAGAGAAATGGAGAGAGGATGGGAAGACAGAGAGGGGGAGAGAAAGATAAACACCTGCAGACCTGCTTCACCGCCTGTGAAGCGACTCCCCTGCAGGTGGGGAGCCAGGGGCTTGAACTGGGTCCTTACACAAGTCCTTGTACTTTGCGCCACATGCACTTAACCCACTGCGCTACTGCCCTACTCCCAATCATTATTTCTAAAAGATTTATCTATTAGTGGGGGTTGGGTGGTGGTGCACTGGGTTAAAGTGCAAAGTGCAAGGATCCCGTGAAAGGATCCTGGTTCAAGCCCCTAGCTCCCCATCTGCAGGGGGACACTTCACAAGTGGTTAAACAGGTTTGCAGGTGTCTATATTTCTCTCCTCCTCTCTATTTTCCCCTCCACTCTCAATTTCTCTCTGTCCTAGCCAGTAAAATGGGAGGGGAGAATTGTTGCCAGGAGCATGGATTCATAGTACAGGCACTGAGCCCCAGTGATAACCCTGGAGGCAAAAATAAATAAATAAATAAATAAATAAATTATCTATTGGCATAAGAAAGAAGAAAAGAGAGCATCACTCTGGATATGTGTGGCTATTGATTGAACTCAAGACTTTATGCTTCCAAGTCCAGCACTCTAGCCACTGTGCTATCTCCTAGACCACAACAATTTTTTTTTAAAAGATTTTTATTTATGTGTTAATGAGAAAGATAGGAGGAGAGAAAGAACCAGACATCACTCTGGTACATGTGCTGCTGGGGATTGAACTCAGAACCTCATGCTTGAGAGTCCAATGCTTTATCCACTGCACCACCTTCCACACCATAACAATTATATATTTAAATATATATATATATATATATGAGAGAGAGAGAGGGAGAGAGAGAGACCCAGAGCACTACTCCTTGGTACCCGGGATCAGCACCTATATGATGCCAGGGATTGAACTTGGGATGTCATGCTTATAAATCCAAAACTCTAGCCATTGCACCTCCTCCTGGTCTATAATCATTTTACAAATTAAATGATTCTTAAAGCCCTGAGATGCTAGTGTCATCCAATATCACAAAACAAGCATAACTGGGAGTTAAACCCAGGCAACTGGGCTGGGGAAATAGCGTAATGATATGCAAAAGACTTTCCTGCTAGGCGGTAGCACAGCGGGTTAAGCACATGTGGCACAAAGCACAAGGACCGGCGCAAAGATCCCAGTTTGAGGCCCCTGCTCCCCACCTGCAGGGGAGTAGCTTCACAGGTGGTGAAGCAGGTCTGCAGGTCTATCTTTCTCTCCCCCTCTCTGTCTTCCCCTCCTCTCTCCATTTCTCTCTGTCTTATCCAACAACAATGACATCAATAACAACAACAATAATAACTACAACAATAAAAAGGGCAACAAAAAGGTAAAAATAAATAAATAAATATATTTTTTAAAAAGTTAAAAAAAAAAAAGACTTTCATACTTGAGATGCCAAGGTCCCAGATTCAACCCCTAGAGCCACCAGAGCTGAACAGTGTTCTGGTAAAAACAACAAACAAACAAACAAACACAGACAGTCAGGCACTTAACCATTTCATCAGGGGTGATAAGTGTCTTTCTGCAGACAAGGACATTCAAGGGATTCAGAAACTTGTTCAAGAACTCATAATGAGCATGAGCCTCAGATTCAAATCCAACCCCATTGATCCCAAATCCCAAGTGCTTCTTAAATTACTAGGTTCTCTGCTGGGAGGCAACAAGCCACACCAGGGTAGAAGCCTTGGACTTAACATCGTTACAGTCAAAGACTCCATGTTCAGGCTGCAGTGTCCCTAGTACCAGGTGTATCTGCTCTAGGAAGGGAACATGCATTTCCAGCCACTGCCCCTCAAAAGTTAGAAGGGAGCTCAAGAGAGCCCAAAGAGGGACATGAAAAATGCTCTGTGAGGGACAGGAGGTAGCTCACGCCACGAGAAACACATTTTACCAAGTGTGAGGTCCTGGATCCAAGCCCCAGAAAAATACAGCAGGACACTGAGGAAAGTGCCAAAGGTGGTAGAGCAGTGTTGTGCTGACTCTGTTCCTCTATCCTCTATTCTCACTCTCTCCCTCTCTGTATGTCTATGAAATAAAAAAAAAAAGGGGGGGGGGATTGGCCTCACAGTAATGGAATCACTCATGTACAAGGACCTATTAAGGCCAAAATATAAAAAAGAAAAGAAGGGGCTTGGAAGGTGGGTCACCCAGTAGAGTGAACACTTTACTATGTGCAAAGAACTAGGTTTAAGCCCCTGACCACTACATGAGAGTACTTGCATGGGGAAGCTTCATGAGTGCTATAGTATCTCTCTTTTCTCTCCCTCTTTCTCCCTCTCTGTCTCTTGCCTTCTATCTAGAGAAAAAAATAAGTCTTCCAAGAGCAGTGGAGCTGTACAGGCACAAAAGCTCCAGAGACAACACTGCTGACAAAAAAGAAAAGAAAAATGGCCTGCGGGCTACAGAGGACAAGGTCTAGAAGTAACAGTAACCGGGGCCGGGAGGTAGCGTAGCAGGTTAAGTGCACATGGTGCAAAGTGCAAGGACCAGCCTCAGGATCCCGGTTTGAGTTCCCAGCTCCCTACCTGTAGGAGGGTTGCTTCACAAGCGGTGAAGCAGGTCTGCAGGTGTCTATCTTTCTCTCCTCCTCTCTGTCTTCCCCTCCTCTCTCCATTTCTCTCTGTCCTATCCAACAACAACGACAGCAATAACAACAACAATAACAATAAACAACAAGGGCAACAAAAGAGAAAAATAAGCTTCAGGAGTGGATTTGTGGTACAGGTATCGAGCCCCAGTGATAACCCTGGAGACGAAGAAGAAGAAGAAGAAGAAGGAGAAGGAGAAGGAGAAGGAGAAGGAGAAGGAGAAGGAGAAGGAGAAGGAGAAGGAGAAGGAGAAGGAGAAGAAGAAGAGAAGAAGAAGAAGAAGAAGAAGAAGAAGAAAGAAGAAGAAGAATAAGAAGAAGTAGAGGAGGAGGAGGAAGTCATGACTGTGTGAGGGGAAAACATGGACTGGTTAAAAAACCTATGATATTACAACCAAGAGGTTGAACTTTGAATAAGGAATGCAGGGAAATACAAAATTCCCTTGGAGTTATTTTATTATTTTTTAAGACTTTATTTATTTATTAATGAGAAAGATAGTAGGAGAGAGAAAGAGCCAGACATCACTTTAATATATGTGCTGCGGGGATTGAACTTGGGATCTCATGCTTGAGAGTCCAATGCTTTATCTACTACACCACCTCCGCAGACCACTGGAGTTATTTTTATGAGAGCATTTTTTCATAGAGAACTTGAATGATGTGGCCAGGTGGTGACGCACCTGGGTTAAGTATACACATTATAATGCACAAGGACCAAGGTTCAAACCCCTGGTCCCCACTTGCAGGGAGAAAAGCTTCACAAATGGTGAAGCAGGGCTGCAGGTGTCTCTCTATCTTCCCCTCCCTTCTCAATTTCTGTCTATTCCCAATATAAATAAATAAAAATATTTTTAAAAAAGAAACTTGAATGATTAAAAAGTTATTATTGTATCCCTTCTGCAGGCCAGTCACTTTATTTATACTCCATATCTAGTCTCCACAGCAACTATGATATATAAACCTTATGCATGGTTTCAGATGAAGATGAGAGTTGGGGGGGGGTGGTCAGGCAGTGGTGCACCTGGTTGAGTGCACAAGTTACCATGCACAAAGACAGGGTTCAAACTTTCAGTGGGGATGCCTCACCAGTGGTCAAGCAGGACTGCAAGTCTCTCTCTCTTATTTCCCCCCTTCCCTCTCAATTTCTTTCTGTCTTCTAACATTTAAAAAGAAGAAGGAGGAGGAGGAGGAGGAGGAA